>NC_051852.1:84502130-84805160 GCF_905115235.1 Hermetia illucens | reverse complement strand
TCTTTCTTTGAATCAGGTACTTTTTGTAGACTTGATTAACAGATGGAAAACTACAGATTTCTATGAACATAACGTATATTAAGGGGTTACATACAGTTTCAATGGGGGTTTTATGACGACATTTTCTTGAATTTGTTTGACAGATTAGTAAACGTTTATTAAAAAACTATTAACCAAATCGATCAATATATATTGTGGGGTATAGATTTTTTGTTTGTTTGAGAAAAAAAAAGAAATTAAAAATAGCCAATCTATACCTTACGATGCACACGATAACTCGATAACAGCTCACCTGAAATTAGAATATCAAAAAGTTTTCATTAGAATATCGTATTGCCAAGTCGCCGAACGAAAGATTTGGGGAAATGCAAACTTTTAAAAGAATGGCGACGGCTTTAATAAAATTTTTACTCTTTGAAGGTGTTAAATTTTTGATTTTTTTACTTTTTGCGTTGATTGGATTGGCAGTTGTTCAGTAATTGGATCCACCACGAACATACTTAACACAAGTCGAAATATCGGAAGCTTGGCGCTTTAGGTACAAAGGTTTTGTGTTCATCTTATGTGAGGAATCTTCTATGCACGATTTTATATTCACAGATAGCTACAAATTCACTACAGAACACTGTAGGAGGCAATGTGGTCAGCATTATGCTCGTCCGAGATTATTACCTTGGCTCAGGTACTCATTCAAAGTTATAGACACTAGCTCATCCTAAACATTGTTTATTACCACATACTGATGTGGGCATATTTTTCCCTTGCGACGAAGGTGCCGTAACTGAAAAAAGTTCGTTTTTTAGAAATCCCAAAAACCGTGTGCTGCTAAAGAAGAAGACACCAATGAAGATGTTTGTGTCTATATTTAATATTACTTTACAACTTTGATTAGATTTTTGACTCAATAGTCATACGGTTCCATTCGCATAGGCTCCTGACGGTTGCTAAAAAACTTTCTATTATTTTATGATTTTTCCAGGTTGTCACAATCTTGGTAGGTACCGGATTTTACCTAATCATCATTATCATCAAGAAACTCCAGACATGTTGGTTTTGCGCCGAGGTCCACCAATTCAATATTCCAAAAAGCTGCCTGGCGTCCTAACCTAAGGCATCGCTCCATCTCGAGCAGGGTCTACCTCATCTCTTTTCTACCATAGATATTGCCCTTATACTCTTTTCGGGCTGGATCATCCTCATCCATACCGATTAAGTGACCCCCCCATCGTATCCTATTGAGCCGGATTTTATCCACAACCGGACGGCATGGTATTGCTCATTGATTTCACCGTTATGTAGGTTACGGAATCGTCCATCCTCATGTAGGGAGCCAAAAATTCTTCAGAGGATTCTTCTCTCGAACGCGGCCAAGAGTTCGCAATTTTTCTTGCTAACAACCCAAGTCTCCGAGGAATACATGAGGACTGGCAAAATCATTGTCTTCTACAGTAAGAGCTTTGGCCCTATGGTGAGACGTTTCGAGCGCAACAATTTTTGTAAGCTGAAATAGGCTCTGTTGGCTTCCAACAACCGTGCGCGGATTTCATCATGGTAGCTGTTATCGGTTGTGATTTTCGACCCTAGATAGGAGAAATTATCATCAGTCTCAAAGTCTTAGTCCCCTATTTTTATTCTTCCCGTTTGACCAGTGCGGTTTGATGTTGTTTGTTGGTTGGTTTTTGGTGCTGACGTTGCCACCATATACTTTGTCTTGCCTTCATTGATGCGCAGCCCAATATATCGCGCCGCCTGCTCGATCTGGATGAAGGCAGTTTGTACGTTTCAGGTGGTTCTTCCCATGATGTCGATATCGTCAGCATAGGCCAGTGGAGGACTTAAAGAGGATCGTACCCCTCGCATTTACATCAGCATCACGGATCACTTTCGCGAGGGTGAGGTTAAAGAGGACGCATGTCAGTCTTATTAATTTCGTCGGGATACCGAATTCTCTCTTGGCCGTGTACAGTTTTACCCTAGCTATGCTATCATAGGCGGCCTTAAGGTCGATGAATAAATGGTGCAACTGCTGTCGATATTCCAACAGTTTTTCCATCCCTTCCCGTACAGAGAAAATCTGATCTGTTGCTGATTTGCCTGGAGTGAAGCCTCTTTGTTATGAGCCAATAATGTTCTGGGCATATGGGGCTATCCGGCCTAGCAAGATAGAGGAGGTGGTACTCAGCAACGTGATACCTCTATAATTGCTGCACTATGTGATACCTTCCTTTTTATGTATGAGACATATAATGCCTCTTTGCCACTCGTCAGGCACTAATTCGCTGTCCCAAACCTTGAGCACAAGCTGATGGACCACTTAGTGTAATTAGTTGCCTGCATATTTAATCAAGTCGGCTGTAATTCCATCGGCTGCTGGAGACTTATGATTTTTATGCCGATGAATTGCCCGGACTGTTTCTTCTACACTTGGTGGTGGCAGCATTTGTCCGTCGTCTTCAATTGGCTCGACCTCCAACTCGCCGATGTTCTGGTTGTTCAGTAGTTCATCAAAAAGCTGAACCCATCGTCTCGGCAGGATGAACATCGAAGTCTGTAAGGTTTCATCCTGCTGACTTGTTGGTTAAAATTCCGCGCCCGGTGCGGTTGCTCCCTGTAATTTTCGAGTTCAGAGGCCTTTTGATTCTCCCAGGCTTCCTTCTTCCGTCTGTGAAGTCGCTTCTCCGCTCGACGGAGTTCGTGATAAGTCTCTGCGCGTGCCCGCGTTCTTTGAGAATGCAACATTACTCGGTATGCAGCATGTTTCCGTTCGTTGCTAGGTTACATTCATCGTCAAACCAGCCGTTCCGACTCTTTTTGCGGCTGGGGCCAAGTATGTTTGTGGCCGTATTTAGGATAACGTTCTTCAGGTGATTGTGAAGATCGTTTGTTGATGTTTCATCTCCAGAATCTCTGCTGACTGCAGTTATTGTGGAATACATTTCCCTTTTTTAGGTGTTGCGCAGGGCTGTGTTGGGGATGGCTTCAGTATTGACTCTCACTTGATTGTCAGAGAGGATTCTGGGTGGTCTTATTATCCGAACTCGGAGCACCATGCCAATGAGATATCGTAACACTATCTCATTACGAGTCCTATATTGGCCCCCTTTATGTTCTGATATTCATCAAAGCTGAGAGGTGGTGGCGTTCGATCAACACGTGGTCAATTAGGTTGAAAGTGGTCTCATCTGGAGAGGCCCCCGTTTGTTTCCGCTTTCCGCCAAACCAGGTACTTCTAAAAACCATTTCGTGTGATGCTGCTAATTGAATAATAGGCAGTTCGTTATCATTTGTATTTCCCTACTTGGCTGTTAAAACCTCCAAGTATAATTTTGATATCATATCTAGGATAGGCTTCGAGGGTTCATTCTACTGCCTCGTAGAAGGTTCTGCGACTCTGCAGTCTCCTCTGTAGGGGCGTGAAAATGTTTCAGGGTTATGTTTCTAAACGCAGAGTCCATAACCGTTCGCTTGTGTTATAAAAGCCGATAACAACAGGTTTCATTTTTTGACTGATTAGGAAACCTACTCCGAGCACATGGTTTACTGAACGGCCGCTAATATATATTTCCTCTTTTCCAGGAAACCGGTTCCTGTCCAACGCATCTCCTGCAACGATGTTACATCAGCCGCATATTAGGACAGGGTATCGGCTCGTTGCTTGGCAGCTCGATCTCTGTACAGAAAGCACACGCTCCATGAGAAAATGCGCAAATCTTTATTACTTAGTCGTTGCCGGGTTCGTCGTTGTGTAATCTGTCCAGTCCGAGGCTACTGTTGTGGCTTCGTAACAAGTTGTTTTCCGTGTAGGGTTGTTAACCTTACCCAACCTCCAACCTGGAGGACCAATTGGTACAATTTGACCTGTTCTTAGGCGCGGGAGACTCGCCTTCATCCTTCTCCGTCTGCAGCTTTTCGTTAAGAAAGAGTTCCCAGGGGTCACCATGTGGAGGTGGAGATAGCGTTTGGCAGTAGAGCTGTTGGTGTTGGTTCAGCGGTTGGTTCAGGGACCTATACTATCATTTGACTACCTTTTTTACATTTTACCTAATACTCGCACTAAGTGGAAGCATTTAGGCTCGGGCGGTCCTACCTACTGGAAAAACATATTGGGTGGTTGTGGCCGAGGTGGTCGCTCGAGATCTCGCCGCAACATTGAATTTGATTGAATACCTTTGTAAAATGGTTTATTTTTGCAAGGTTGGAACTGAACTGTGCTAGAGTCTCAGGACATCAACGGAAGCTGTTAGGGTGCAACACCTCTAGCTGAAAATATTACGGGAACTAGAACTGCTCTCTCGAGATGCCAAATTTTTTTGACTTACCAAGCCAATGGTTCATAGTTCAACTTTTTCCACATTATTTCCGTTCAATGTTGTTACTATAATGGATAGCGTCATCAATAATATTGGCGGGGTGAGTGTCAAGCAACATGTCAGGCTTCTTGTGCAGTAATATGAATACTCGCATATATGGAAGAAAACTTTTCTGTGGGGAACATGCTGCCTGCTGGATAATATGAATACTTCCGTTCGTTCTGCGTCTGACACACACTGCGTGCTCTATACGAAACCCTAGCTAGCCTTAAGTATGAATAGAGTTCAAAAAGCTGGGGTGAGAAATGTTCAAACGAACATCTGAGTCGACTTATTAACCACGATAGTTGAGCTGGTAATTTTCCAGGGTTTATCGTTCACTTCCTACCAACATCTGAGTAAAGCTCGAATGAAGCAATGCAATGACGGATTGCATTCTCATCTAAACCGTTCTCGGGTCGATTGACTGTTATTGAGAAATATCTTATGGGATCATTGCCCTGTCTTGGTAGTTCAGGGCCTGTGAGATACTCCTTTTTAAACTTAGAGTTTTCCTCATTCCTTCTAAAACATAGGACTCTGCTCGGAATTAGGAGGAGGAAGATTAGTGAAATTGGAGGTGTAGTAAACGGAAGAAAAATTTACAAATAATTGAAAAAATAGATGTTTAAAAAAACAATTTCTTATTTGCAGAGCTCATATGTTGACACATGCTTTATGACATCAAGTAACCACCCTCAGGGAATACTTTGTAAAATCGGATTATATCAGAAATCCACCAACAAAGCCCATCTTTGAAACGGTAGCAAAAATTCCAAAGTTCGTGCAGCTATCAAATGTAGATCACAACAAAGCCAAAGACATAATCCGATCACACGCAAACTCCTTGTCACCACATCGTTAATCATATCAAATGCTGTAAGGCTTGGCCATGGAATATGTATGTACGTATTCACGTCACTCCAATCAATCCACGCTTGCTCTGGTTTGGCAGTCGACCAGTGCTATAGTATTATAATCCACTTTGTGCCTAAGAAGATCAGACTATGGGACCATTACATTCGCACCGAAAGCGATCAATTCTATCGGTGGGACTTCATTCCGACCCATGGAGGATCTTGAGCCTATCAAATATCCACACAGTTCCAATGTCACCAAGAAAACAAGTTCCACCAAGTTTCCAATGGCAATAATCCAATCAAATCTGTTCCTCACGGTCGGAATTTAAACCATGCTCCAAGACGCAGTGAGTGATAAAAACTTCTCCATACTATCATCCCAGGGGTTTGCTATTTCTCAATTCTTAAACTTGTACTGATTTGAATTTGGGGACTAGAAGTTGGAAGCAAAATGAGAATTAAATATTTACTGGCTTAGGTAGTTTCACTTTATACCTTCAAAACGGTAGAGGTCGTGAAATAATCTCCGTCTGAGAAATTTGAAGAATTTCATTTTATCAATAGAATTATACTCACAAAAAAGACTTACCCATACTAGGGTATGTGCACATCATAAGTAAAGACACCGAAGAGTAGAAATATGTAATCATTTTGATATTGATCTTGGGAAGGCTTTCATTGCATTGAAAAATCATTTGGGCCTCTTCTATCCGAGCTGATTTTGTACTTACCTAATAGTTTTCCATTTCATTAAAATGCTTCTGGAAATTCCTACTCGGGATTTTTACAAATTTGAATTTTCAGAAAATGAAAGTAAGTCCGAATACCAGAAGCTGGCTGCTTTGGGTATAAAAATGTTGTGTTTATCTTGTTTGATGTGTGTTTATCTTCCTATGTACACTTTTCCCTTCGTATATACCTAAAAATTCACATTCCACTACATTGAATACATACAAAATGGGGGTGTAAATTTGTGTTTATACAGAATATGGTTATCTGGAGTAGCGAATGAAAGGGCTCAATTAGTACTTTTTGAAATGATCCTATTTTTGACACCGAGTGACACCGAATGAGGCCTCAAAATGTGTACACTGAAAAGTGTAACGGGTCTCGTTCTCAGAATCTATTCAACCGAAAAATGTGAAAAAAATCACAATAGTGCATCCCTACGAAAGCTAAGCCTCAAAATACATCCCATTCAGATATCTGTTCAATTGAAGTTAATAACAGCATATTACCATATTCTGGAAAATTTGAAAAAAATCAGCCATTACTAACAAAGTTATGCACAGTCAAAATTGTGTATTTCACGTGAATTTACTGCACTCTACGACGTGTACGACGTCATCATCATATAAAATAAACTCATATGAACGGTGGAGTTGGGAAATACATATATCAAGGAATATTTTGAATTAATATTGAATAGGAAATTTCTCACACAAGATGAACACAAAAACTATTATACCCGAACCGTTTTATTTAATTTTCATGTCAAATTTAGAAAGAGATGAAGCAGTTTCTTTGTCGTAAAAACAACTAAAAGGGATAGAAAGCTGTAGGCTAACAATCGCAAAACTTTAATATAACATATTGCCAGAGGAACGTTACCAAACCGTAGTGAGAAAATCCGGACCCTGTAGTGAGAAAATTATGCGGAAAAGACGAGTTGGGATAAGAATTATCCGGTCTCCCTTTTATTTTTTTATATTGGAATTTTTATTGCCGTCCAAGAAAACTTTGGGTCCGGGTAGGATCCCTTCATTCATCACATCTGACCATCAGCTATCTTACTCGGACGAACATTGGTTTTTGAATGCTCTGACTATCCTCGTTTTTCTAATTCAGCGAGAATTCCAATCTCCAAATTCCATGCGTCCTCTTTAACCTGGCCCTCGAGAAAGTAATCCGTGATGCTGAGGTAAATGCAAGAGGTACGATCCTCTTTAAGTCCACCCAACTGCTGGCCTATACTGACGATATCGACATCATGGTAAGAACGACCCGAAACGTACAAACTGCCTTCATCCAGATCAGGCAGGCGGCGCGAGATCATGGGCTGCGCATCAATGAAGGCAAAACAAAGTATATAGTGGCAACGTCAGCACCAAAAACCAACTAACCAAGAATATCAAATCGCACTGATCAAAAGGGAAGAATAAAGATAAGAGACTACAACTTTGAGACCGTTGATAATTTCTCCTATCTAGGGTTGAAAATCACAACCAATAACAGCTACGATGATGAAATCAGCCAACAGAGCCTATTTCAACTTACAAAAACTGTTCCGCTCGAAACATCTCACCATAGGGTCAAAGCTCTTACTGTACAAGACAATGATTTTGCCAATCCTCATGTATTCCTCGGAGACTTGGGTTGTTAGCAAGCAAAACTTTTGGCCGCGTTCGAGAGAAGAATCCTCCGAAGAATTTTTGGCCCCCTACATGAGGATGGACGATTCGGTAGCCTACATAACGACGAAATCTATAAGCGATACCATGACCGTTCGGTTGTGGATAAAATCCGGCTCATCCGTATGGATGAGGATGATCCAGCCCGAAAAGAATATAAGGGCAATATTTATAGTAGAAAAAGAAGACGAGGCAGACCCTACCTGAGATGGAGCGATGGTGTAGGTCAGGATGCCAGACAGCTTTTAGGGATATCGAATTGGTGGATCTCGGCGCAAAACCGGAATGTCTGGAGTTCTTTATTAAGGCAGGCCTAGACTGATTATTGCACCGTTGGCGATGATGATGAGAATGCCAAGGTTCCAGGGTAGGGTTCGAAAAGTAAGATGTTCGAAATCTGCAAAGCATTCCTGTTCTCTTTGCGTAACCATATTGCATATCGGAAGAGAGTGTCAATCTGGTGTTATCTAATATTAACGGCAACGGCTACCTGTACTCAGGACGTGGAAATCAGTTTCAAAGTATTGGCTGCTATATTTCAATTTATAATGAGCACTAATGAAGACTTCCATTTTAAAGGGGAGTTTTCCACGATCCCCTGAACGCAGTTTACGGGGCGCTTCCTAAATGTGTATGCACTTCAAGGTTTTAATAGCACTTTGCTTATGTAGATAGGAAAAAATTGTCTAGGAACTGAAGTGTCAATAGTGAAATGTTTGTGCATTTCTGTTACTTTCACCGCCTTGTCAGTGGCGATACTTTGTTCGAACACATAGCCTTTATACAATTAAAAAAAAATGCATTGCATTTCAATTTGGAAAGAGCATACAATTTTGGATCATACAACTATGTCCATACATTGTTAGCCGATGGAAATGCTTAAGTCGGAGATCGGTACAGCATCTTATCGACTTTAGTTATTGTAAACATTCGATTTCCAGCTTTATCTACATCTAGCTACAAAGAGACAGGTATTATGCAAGTTTAAAGAAATGCAGAAGTTGTGGTGAGCCACATATGGTCAATCATTGAGGGAAAATTTGGGCGATTGGGATGCAAATGGTATAATCAAATATGAATTTGTCGTTTAATAACAACGAAAGATTTACATACCATAATATAAATATCCTAAAGTTAAGGATCATGGTGGAATCACCAACCTTGTAAAAACGTGGCTCAACCGTGATGGACTTATAAATTATGCATCAATCCCCGACAAACGACTTCTATTATCCAATAGAGATCGGCAACGATTTTACTCTGTCATCAATCAATTAAGCAACCCCTTTATGATTCCCTCGTTCCCTCCGTTTGGAACTGATGTCAAAACTAACTAATTTGGAAAGTACAAATTCAGACCTTTCGTTGGATTCTCCATGTGACTATATTCGGATAAATAAAGGATTACACCTCCCTTTCGTATGAATTGGGAACCCCTTAAGGTCAACATACATAGAATAAGGTCATTTACTGCGTGTACATGCTTTCAACCCTTTCGCCAAATTTGATGTCAATGGACATAATCATTTCTAAGAATAGTGCATGTGGCAGGTAGACTGACAATGAACTGACTTTCCACAGAGCCCTAAAAACAAGAAATCTGAAAAAAAACCTTAATAGGCTTTTTCTCGGATTTCACGGGTGGTAAATAAGTTTTATTTCATTTTAAAAATGAAGTAGTTCACCCTCCTCATTGCTAACCAAGAATTTTCTAGCAAACTTGCCATATGATGCCAGATACCGTGTGAAGGCGTTTTTTCGCTCTTTTGAATCTTATTGTGAAGAATTGGATAAAGGTACAAATACGAATCTTTCACCATATATTTATTAATGTCTTGAGCATGCGTAGCCCGATAGCATAGTTCACTATTCAAATGAAGAGCGTTACCCTTCCTGGATCTAAATATCGTCAACTCTAACAGGAAGCTTAAGTTCGAGATATACCGTAAGCCAACAGCAACGCAGAGAACGATACCAGTAACTTCACATCACATATTTTCCCAAAAAATGGCTGCCTATAATTGCATGATTCACCGACTGATCACATACCCTCTTTCAGAACACGGTTTCAATAAGGAACGACAGTATAATATTGACACCGCTATTAAGAATGGGTATAATCCTCAGACTATTGAGAAATTGATCGGACGGAAACTCAAGCAACACAATAGGCATGCCTATACAACATTATTTTCGCAGCAGAGAGAGAGGTAACCACCAGACGAATAAGTATCCCATATTCCTACCTATTTAACAGCATCAGGAATTGGGTAAAAAAGTACCAACTGGAAGTCGTAGGTTCGAGTCGATCATCCACCTTGCGGGATTTACTGGGAAGCGTGAAGGATCCTTTGGCAGCGGAGGAAAAAAACGGGATTTACCGAATAACGTGCAGCGACTGTAATAAAATATACATAGGACTGACGAAACGCCTGATAACGACTAGATTTAATGAACACATCAAGGAAGCGGTAAGTAGTGTTCGGAAACAAAAGTCGATCATAAGAGGAGTAAGCTACTCCCGAAATATATATATACATAATAAAATAAAATTCTAGTTTGGATTAAGCTACTGGTCTATCAATTTTAGATTTAATTACAAATAGAAGACAACATCTAACCGCTATGAATAGCAACTTATACATCCATCTTCCAAAAAAAGGTGTTTTTCTGCTACCGCGCTAGAGGGCGCTGTGATCATCTTGGAGAAAAATGTAAATGGCATTTTAATCACAGTCCGCAAACTAGGATTATTAAAAAATATTGAAAGCTAAATATTTGGTGCCTTGTTAAACTTTTTTTTGTGAATTTTCAAGTCTTTCTAAGGCTTTTTTAATAAATAAAAAAAATCTACTCAATGAATCGTAATTATCCTAGTTTGCGAAATAGAAATATGTTCTGAATAAGTCGTGATAATTTCAAAGAATTTCTTTGGATATATTTTGGGCTATTCTGGCAGCAGATTTTCAACATGCAGTTTCGAGAAAAACGCATTTAAAAGGTAGAATGCGATTTTCAACCATAGAATCTTAACTGACCATTAATCTGCTATACCTAGTCCATAAGCCCTAGGTTTCATCAAGAAACACTTGTAAAGCGTTAACGTCAATTTTTATGATCTTAGCGAAGACAGTCGAGGGCCATTCGGACCGATAAATACGCACTTTATTACGGCAATTGACATAAACCTGGCATGTGACATTTTACCCGTTTAACACTATAATTTTCAAACGACTCCGAATATCAAAAAATCACTTTGCCCATATATTCTACACTACATGTAGATAGAATTGATGTCAGAAAAAAAGATCGGATCCGGACACACGGGATAACCCCCATAAGACAGCTTTTGGCAACTTATCGGACTATATCAACGACGTTAAGGAGATGCATTTTTGACAGCGCTTTTAAAATAAATTTTCAAATTTCATGATTTTGAACCGCTCCGAATTCCACAGTTCATTCTACGAGTGTACATGTAGCAAATCTATCATTAAAATTTGAAAGGGATTGGTTTTGAGATATTGTGAAGACAAGCTGCAAGAACACCGTTTTGAGAAAAATGCGTTTAAAATTCAAGCAGAATTGAAGATATGAAATCTGAACCAGCGATTAATCTGCAATAGAGAACTTTTTGAAGTCTCTTGCTTCAATGCTGCCTTGTTTTCTGCCAACGTTTCTGCCTCACGTAATGCTCGGAGCGTACATGAGCGCCAGGTAATAAACCGACACGTCACAATAGGCCCAGTACTCCACCTTTTAACTAAGCACTCTGGTTCTGCTGCTGTTCTAACTGCTATAACTTTCCAACAACTTTCAATATTAGAAAATCATTTTACCAGCATATTTTTAACGTGGTTAGGAATCAATTTATGCGAAAATAAAAAGGTTTAACATTGAACAACGTGACGATGAATGCATGGGAATTCACAGTTCCAACCTTTCCACCAAATTTCACGTCAACAGGTATCACAGTTTTTGAGAAAAATGCATGTGACAGACAGATACAAACAAACAGCCAGTGTAACGTTTTTAAGAAATTTTGTTTGAAATGAGATCTTTTACTTATGCTCGTAGAAAACGCTAATATCCATTTGGTAGCTGGGTATGAACACACCCCTTTTACTTAATTATATTCTTACTGTAAATTGCTCACGATGTTATGACCATTAAGTGGTCAGAAAGGTTTAGTTTGTCCATGAAATGTTCGCAGACTATTGATCGGCAATGAATGTATACATCAAACTCCATATCGACCGTGGTCAGAAAAACGAAACCTTCATGGTCCAGCGTCTACATTGGCAGATAAGAAACAAAGCATACTTACTAGCAAATTCCTCACCTAAACAAAGCCATAAATATATTCAAAACTTGTAACGTGGTGACTTCGATAATTTGCATTCACCTTACCCAATCAATGTTATCTTCGCGCTAAGTATACAACATGTTATGGAATCGACTAATCGATAAAGTTATGTTTTTTAATTGCTCATTGTAACGCTTCTAAATGTTAATGGAAAACTGGTTTAATGGTGAGTATAGCAAATTATCATATTCGTTCTAGATTGTAAACATTGGAATATGCCTTTCTGCTTAGTTTTTAATCATTGGTAAAAATGAACTGCCCAAGAATTAAGAAGTATTAAACTTTTGTTGATTTTAAATATTATTTTTAGGATATATATATTTTCACATTTTGTAGGGAATCTATTAGGAAGTATGATAAGTTTCTCAATTGCAGTTATTAAGGAGGGAGGGGTTACATTGCAATAAGGGAGGAAATGGGGAAGGGAAAATGTTCCACAGGATTCGTTTGGAACGACAGACGGTGTTCTCCAAAAAAGTTTGTAGCTTAGTCAGAATATGCAAATACTGCATCTTGGTAGCCTTTCTCAACGCCATTCTTTTGGCAACAGAGAAAGGTCTTCAGCAAACCGGAGATAATGCACCATTTAAATTTGCTTCGATTGTCATACGATGACAACACCTGTCATTGAAAACATCATATAAAGCCAGTTGGTATAGACCGGCAGGTGTTGTTCAATCTCGGTCAATTAAACTCTTTTATTTTAACATCGTTGGTAATTAAGAGGCTGAGAGAGAGGTCCGCCGAGAGTGTGGTTTCATAATAGTGGGATTTAAACTGGCTTTTATCGTTTCTTTCCATATGTTATCGAATTTCTCTGAAGGACAACGTGGCACAATTGCCTCACCATGATGTTAATGTTGAAGTTGGATTTCTCTTTAAGTGTCAAGCGGCCTATAATTCGTTTTGTCGTCAATGGTATTTGGACTGTTCAAGATATGTCCAATCGCTATTGGGAAATGACCAAAATACCTGTGGCGACTAACGCCATCAGTCAGCAAAATTAAATTCCTTCTCTTTTCCAGCGGTCCTACCAACGTCATCGCGCAAACTTCGAAACGTCCTTCGAGCTCGGATGTCGCCCACGTTTCCTTCTTCTCGCTCCAACGGTGAACGGTGACAGCAATTCGATAATTCAGCGATGATCGCCTCGACTTAGTGTAAGTCAAATTTATAAAAAAAGCGAACATATATTGTCTCAAAGGCGAACCTGTTTGTTTTTTGCCCACGCCTTATTGGGGAAACTATCTTAATGAACCATAGACCATTGGCAAGAGTTTTGTCAACCTTATAGGTAGAACTATATATACGAGTCTCTTACTGTGGACTGTAGCAGATGTTAATCATTCAAAATAAACTAACGAGAGGAACTGTCATTTTCCAAGAAACCCGAGTAGCGAAATATCTTTCAGCGTTTAATTGGACCAATGTGCGAGGCCAGATAAAAGCAGCAGGATCACTTTCAAGACCATTCGACATCAACAACGGTCTACGACAAGGGGATGTCCTATCATGCGTCCTCTTTAACCTGGCCCTCGAGAAAGTGATCCGTGATGCTGAGGTAAATGCAAGAGGTACGATCCTCTTTAAGTCCACCCAACTACTGGCCTATCCTGACGATATCGACATCATGGAAAGAACCACCCGAGAAGTACAAACTGCTTTCATCCAGATCGAGCAGGCGGCGATTACCGCGAGATCTTGGGCAACACATCAATGAAGGCAAGACAAAATATATGGTGACAACGTCAGCACCGAAGACGAATCAACCAACAACATCAAACCGCACTGGTCAAACACGAAGAAGAATAAGGATAGGAGAATACAACTTTGAGACTGTTGACAATTTCTCCTATCTAGGGTCGAAAATCACAACCGATAACAACTACGATGATGAAATCCGCGCACGGTTGTTGTCAGCCAACAGAGCCTATTTCAGCTTACAAAGACTGTTCTGCTCGAAACGTCTCACCATAGGGTCAAAGCTCTTACTGTACAAGACTATGATCTTGCCAGTCCTCATGTATTCCTCGGAAACTTGGATTCTTAACAAGAAAAATTGCAAACTCTTGGCCGCGTTCGAGAGAAGAATCCTCCGAAAAATTTTTGGCCCCCTACATGAGGATGGACGATTCCGTAGCCTACACAATGACGAAATCAATAGGTTACGGTGGGCGGGTCACTTAATCCGTATGGATGAAGATGATCCCACCCGGAAAGTCTATAAGGGCAATATCTATGGTAGAAAAAGAAGACGAGGCAGAGCCTCCCGAAGATGGAGCAATGGCGTAGGTGAGGACGCCATACAGCTTTTAGGGATATCGAATTGGTGGACCTTGGCGAAAAACCGGAATGTCTGGAGTTCCTTATTAAGGCAGGCCTAGACCGGATACCGGTTGTTGCGCCGTTGATGATGATGATGTTTAATTGGAAAAGGCCAGTATTTTCTAAAACTTTTGGAAAGGTAATTTTCAATCTTCCGAAGCAGAAATCCGTAGGATAAAATCCGGAAATGGCGAACCTTCTATAGTACCCTATTAGGATGTGAAGTCCTCGGTGTTTTACGTAGGTACCTATCGTGGAGACTTAATCCTACGGTCCTCTTCAGACACGGATTGGTTTTGTGACCACAATCAGAGCCCCGCTGAGACAAGCGCAACGGTACCAGTCTATACCAAGTGCATGGCTTAGCATTCATACTGGTGGATGCAAGAATTACCTAAATCTCTACCGAACTATGGAGTATGGCACCCGTGTTGATACGCAACACCACGTCGAGGCCCGAAGGTCTCTTCTCGCTTGAACACAACCACAGCCTCCATGAAACTCCCACTGGGGGGCCAACCGCAACCAACCGAGCTGTACTCAGATACGGCAGGAAATCTCCTCACCTATAAGAGCCCAGGGGCTACCTCGGTTCCCATGGTACCAGTATACCCCTGGTAAGGTTTCGTGACCGAAGCCACTTCAGATGAGTCCCCGTACAGACTCGGGTCTGATCGCCCTAGCTAGGCCTTGGAGCATTCGCCTACTGCATCACGGCCGGCAAGCCAATGCGATACAGCGGTTCCCGGTGTCACCACGTGGAGGTTCTCCTCGGCCACTTCGTTTTAGTTCAGCCGACAGGGTTGCCTCCCCGTCTTCCTCCCAGCCACCTCAGAGCACCACCCTATTAGGAAGGACGAAAATTCTATGATACATGGCGAATTTTTTTTATAAAACCATACGAGCTTCAAGGAACCGATCTAGATCCCGAAACCAAATTAGTAGCCAGCCTCACTGACCCAGTGCTTTTGTGATGAATGGCAATATACGCCAGCGTCCCATATTCCGAGACTCTAATGTAATAAATAGGTGAAAAACTTAGGCTTCTGTGGGCATCTATCACTTCGCCGAATCCTTTTTTGAATGTCATCTTTAGTTGAAACCAAACTTACTTCCATAGTTTTAATAATACTTTCCCATATGCTCCATTTTCGTGAAGTCGCTAACCTATCTCTTCAAATCGAGGCAGTGATCAACACTAAGCCCCTTCAGGGAATGCTCGTGGGTGCTCAATCTACTACTATGTGCTGTGCTACTTGTTTCGGATTTCTCTGTTCTATTTTAATAGGTTCTCCTTCTCTCACATTTGCGCTATTGCTATCAGGGATTGGCATTCATAAACTTATAAAAGTAAACCATAAATAAATTTTACATGGAAACAAAGAAATTTCCTCTTAAAGGACAAAAAAAGCCTAGCCAATAATAAATAATAAAAATATTTAAAGATAGATAAATAGATAAAGATTTTTATTAAAAAAATGCTCAAAGTGGGCACCATCCGTTAATATACAACAGGAGGCTCTTTTTCGGGAATTACGAACTCCTTTGATAACATTTTGCTTGACATATTGACAGTAATGTTAGTAATTTTAGAAGAAACTTCTTCCAAGGACTTTTGAGTCTCCTTATAAACCATTTCTTTCAAATATCACTACAGGAAGTGGTTCACATTATTAGTGAAGTTAGGGTTTCTCCTTACAGGCTCTTGCACCCAATAGCATTGCGGCTTGAAGTGGCATGAATAAATTTTCTTATTTTTATTGTGAAAATTGCTTCCAAATTATGCTTGCTTCAGGTTACGATGATTTTAGTAGGTTACAGCATTACTTAGAATGACGGTCGGATTAATTGGTACTTTTTTTTTATTAATTTAACTTTTCCAACTGTTCCTACGAACCCCTAATAATTAAAAACCAATTACACAGAATTGTTAATGGTGTCTTCCCCTGAATCAAAGTTAAGTTTGAGATACATAAGAAAACGATTTTTTTCGATTAAAAATAAAAAATATTTTTTAGGGTAAATCACACTTTTTCCGAAACTACGCACTCTATATCCACCAAGTTTTCAGAATGTATTGCGAGGGCTTAAATACCGTAGATACTCAGCCGAATCCGGACTTACTTTCAATTTATATAAAAAAACCATTTACATAATTTTGATCATAGTTCCTTTATTATTTATCGCACTGATTTTTATGATACCTCATTTTAAAGATCATCTCAAGCACTTTAAAGAACTCTGGATCAATTCCCACTAAAAGTTACTGTATGTATTATTTTTTGAATGTATTAATTTTTTTTACACATGAGGAATGAAAAATGAAAAAAATCCTTCTTTCTGTTATTAAATGTGCATTATTTATCATTTCTACATAAAATTCACAGTTTCCGAGTTATTTGCGAGAAACCGTTGAAAAACATGGATTTTTTCAATGAAAAAATGACATATTACTAAACATTTTCGGCTCAGAGTTGACTATTTAATCGATATCTCGGCTTTTTTCGGAAATATTAATTTCACCCCCGAGAGGGTGCCACAACCCTTCCGAAGGCAGGCGCACATCGGCGCTATATAACTTTTGTTTCTTACGCCACCCTCTACCCCACTCCAAATTTCATATCAATCGGTCTTGACTGAAAGAATTCGTAGATTGAAAGTTTTAATGATTGGAAAATTAATATACTTCCTCGGTTGAGGTCCACGGCAAACAAAATTCAAATGTAGCCTCGATCGGCTTAGGCCTGAATTTTATAAGGCAACTTTGTCTTCATTACAGTTTGTGTGCATCTCAATTCACCATTTCGGCTTACAATCGGCATGCTTTGTTTACAAGTTACAAACAAACAACCAAATATTCCATTTTGAACCATCTAAAACGGTGTCCATGTCCAAACCTTAATAAAAGTTTCAAGCGCAAACATGTGGACAGGGTGTTTCACTTGGTTGCTAGCGCTTTTTGACTATCTGACGTGTCCACACACTTGCCAAGCCTGAACAAGCAGTGGTAATGCAAACATGTAGACAGGGTGTTTGGCCCGGCATGTGATGGAGTGTCGGTTTTTTGGCAAAAATCAAAGGGTGTCTGCATGTGTGTGTGCGAGATGAATAAGCGATGTGAAATGCAGTGTGCGAACGAACTTTACCGACGTGGAATGTTCATTGTACATTGCTGTTGCCAGCGAGTTTCTGGGAGTTTGGAGTTTCCCACCAGGAAACCAATGCATCAGAAATATTTTTAACTGCCCCGAGGAAAAAATAATATTTTTCTTACTTGTTTTAAAAATAAGATTTATGTTTTTGAATAATACACTTTTCAAATATAAAATTTCGACTTACCCAATGAAGTCTATAATTATAACACCGCGCTGTTACTCTTAAAACCACTACCACCACTGCCACTCCCCTTAGGTAAGTGGCTTAGTTTAATCAAAACTGTTCCAAAAGTTCATGCTCGAAAACAGAAAAAAATAATAAAAATGTATATGCGTGTGTATTTCTACCAAGCTTCCTATAGGGGAATTTTGGAGCATCATTCGCTGGTTAATTCTAAATCAATCTTAACGGATGTAATTTCTCCTTCTTGCTCACTTTCTCTGAAATCTTAATGACTGAATGTAGGGAAGAAAATAAAACACAACATAAAATAAAATTTTCCAAAATTTTGATATTATTTTATCTATCTAATATCACAAACAATTTCATTTCAATTTAGACAGAAATACAAAATTTCATTAGAAATCTAAAAGCCGTGAAGAAAGTATAGTTGAGATGAAAAGTACTACTTCCGGGAAAGTTCGACCAAATGGTCGAAGGATAATCCTCTTTAGAAAACAGAAATTGGGGGTATTTTAATAGCATCATGGTAAAGTTGGGATTGCCAATTCCAACCCCGAGGGGAGGAGGGAGAGGAAGAGGGTAATATCATCAACGCGATGTGAAAGGGGGTTACAGAATAGGACCGTTCTCGCTCCTCTACTCTTTTCCGCACCCGCGCTGCCTTAGCCACAAGTTTATTAATAATAAGAAAAAAATCTCTGTTCGGGGCGCCATAACCTTTCAACCTGGGATGGCGGCCACAATTCTTCAAAGATGTTAGAAAGAGAGGACCTTCTTCCTTCTACGTACTCCTCTTTTTTTGGAGAAGAGAGGAAGGAAATTTATCCATATAAAGCGTTTTTTTTTCCAACGCCCTGGATAACTTGCCAAGATCAAATGAATTAGGATGTTAAGCCCGCCATCCATGTTCAGTTCGGCCAGTCATTTACGCCTAAAGAGTCGGCAACTGATCGGCGATCGTAACGTGATTGGGATGCCGTTTGTCTCCAGTTTTGATTGTTCAGGCGGTCGGTGATCGAATGAAAATTGATTCGGCCAACCGGCCAGACAAGTTTGTGTAGGATATTAGCGAGGACTTCATGTTTGTTAAGGCTGTGAGCGAAAATTTTGTTTGCATATTTATATATTATATTTTATAAATGATAAATGATAATACACAAATTGTCTCAAATTTGTTTCAGCTGCAGAGTTGAACTAATAATGTTGCAGCTTTCCGGTACGGGGATGGGACTTTCAATTTAAGTGCAATTGGATGCATTGCAAGCTCTTCCAGCGTGACCCACAGACTGAATTGAGCGTGGATGATGGGCGTTAAACTTGACAAACTTATCTTCGGCCTATCTGCTCTTTAGTTTTGTTGTAATAATGTATTTTATTCTTGGAAATGTAGCAACAATTTTTGCAGTTATAAAATAAAAACTTGTCCCAATATTCCAATTTCTAATATATTGCCAAAAAACGGCTGAACGTTAAGGATAAATGTATGATAGCAGGTAAAATTCACGCCCGAATTTAGGAAATAGAAAAATAAAATGTTCCATCCATTTCGCCCATTACATATTGATCATTTCATTACCGCCACCTTCCACAAACGATCTCTTAAAAAAGTATCTATTTTTGGACAGCAGTTATGTATATTTATGAATGTACAAAATAAAAACTATCAATTCGCAACTCATACTGCTAGGGATATCACGATTTACTCAGTTGGATGCACTTACCATGACAAAGTACAATTTCCACTTGCTATTTCCCCGGAAGATAAATTTCAGATTCATTGGAATAGCCAACATACATATTTTACATTACATACGTCCTTTTCCATGAATACTCAAAGTTGTATACGTACGCGCTGAATTTTTGGATATGTACATTCACACAAAATATATGCACCCATTGTGGTTCGACCATAAACCGATTGATTCCCTTAAATTGTTGGCTTGAGATTAGATTCCAAACTGGCATCAATTCCATAAATCAAGATTGAATGCTTCATTAGTTTGAGTAAGCATTGGGGTAGCATTTCAATGTGTCCAAAACTGGAATATCGCCAGAAGATGGACCACGCTAAATGCCTGTGTATACATAGTACCGACGTTGTCGATGAGTCGAATAAATTATTCATTTAGATTTAACTGAATTTGAAGTACAGTAATATACTCGTATAATCATACCGTATGTATACGCATCCATACATACTATATTCGGGGCTTTTACAAAAATGTTCAGCTCTTTAAGGAAACTGCAATGGTTTTTTGGTCAAAGGAAACTTTTAAGGTTTTATGTAAAATAAAATCGTACAATCATTTAATTAATGTTTGTCCGTCCGTTTGCTAGTCAGTCTACCCGTCTGCCACACTCGGTTGACTCGGAAACGGCTGAATCTATTACCACGAATTTTGATTGGAGGGTGCAGTCTAGTCTTTACATATAAAGATTGGCATGATTTTGTGTTTAGTTTAAGAGGCTCCCCATACATGTGAAAGAGGCATGTACAATAAATACTCTTTCAAAAATATCAAAATGTCCCCCTTAAATTCATCCTGGAAGGATAAAATTTTGTGCATAAATGATGATATCAAGCATGATACTGGAAGGAAGTTATAATTATAATAGGTCCAAGTTTTCTATTTCCTGTGAATTCACTGCACTCTGAGCCACAATATATATATCATAGAATATATTCTATATGCATACATATGTACGGATGTATATCGTTGCTACAATATAGCGAACCGTCTGAGGTACCAAGAACGCATATAGACTCTTCCACAACTACTTTTTGTAAATTGTTATACTAATTTCTCTTATTTAAGAGATAAATAATGAAATATTTAATTGAAGTACTTAACAATACAATACTTAACAATAATAACAATGTAACACAATATATTACTACTAGAAAAAGGTGTATTTTTTTGCAAAATGTGCTTCGAGAAAATTATACGTCCACTTTGCAAAACAACCATTTATTTTTGTAACATTAGGAAAAAGAAATACTCAAAATCGAATTTAGTAATGGGTAACATTTTTGGTTAATTATCTGAAATTATCTGCTATCCATTGAATGGACTAAATTTTGGAGCAAATTATGATCTAATTCATGCCAAGTAAACAAAATTGAGATTAAGTTCTTAAATTGTTTGGTTTTGAAGATAATTATTGCCCAATTCTTGTCAATGAGATTTAGTCAGAAAACTACGCTGGTCAACTTAAAAAAAGACAGCTGAACAGCTTGAATCTAATGGCTAGTAGCATTTGATAAACGGATGGTGTCATTTTTCTGTTGAGAAGCAAATGAAATATTCTGTTCCCCTAAACGTGGAAGCAATCGAACATAGAGAAGGTCCTAGTATGCGTACTTGCCTATTCGTGTCAAAGTTGAACGTCACCGTGCATACTAAAAGCAGTTCAAATCATTAGGGAGTGGCCACAAACGTTATTAGTAGGCTGACATTTGTAGAGAATCAACGTGTCTACAAATTAATATTATTAATAAAAAGAATTTAAAATTTAAATTAAATTAAATTTTATCAATAATATAAAAAGATATTTATATTACATAATTAATACAATATAACTTAAAACTTAATTTAAACTAGTTTACTTTTTTGTCATTTAAGTTACTCTTTCACCGAAAAAATTAGGAAAAAATGTTAACTGATGAAAAGAATAACCCAAGTTGGACTGAAAATTTTAAAAAATGGTTCGACCGGGGCCACAAGTAGCACTCGAAATAAAGAAAAGGGGGAAAGGGTGCCCCCCATTAATGTATATGAATTAGGTGGTAGATATTTAGACACCTTCTCGAGCGAGTGAAGGCTCACTCACTTCACATACACTCCGAAGGAAGAGAAGGTGCAAGCCTTCCTTCTGAGAAGCTTGGATGCGGAGGAAGAGCCCGCTGAAGTGCTCAAAATGCACCGGGAGACGGGAACTAAGGTTAAGTTCCTCTCAGTGCTATGTTTTAGTACTAGGAGATCCATTTTGGAAAAACGAATTCTTCAACAAGATGCAAGTGCCGGAATGAACCCCATCCTCAACAAAATATTAACCATGTGTGGAAAAATGCCGCATACGCTACACGTATACAATACAAAAATAAACAGTATAACAGAATATTTACACAAACATCATGCCGTTGCTAGATGTACAGTCAAAGCGGTACCAATGGATGGTCTCCGGATCATCGGGATTAATGTGAATTCCATCGTTGGAATCCACCGAAGAATGGAGCTCCTTGATTTCACTACCAGGCAACAGCCTGACATTGTTTTGATTTCAGAAGCCCACCTCAGTCCGAGGCATTCGATAACATTCAAAGATTTTGACTTTAATGTATAAAAGTTTCTTGCATTCTGTTTTCACTTCCTAGAGGGGGAAGTCTATACATTCTGTCAGTCTATGCAGTGGGAAACAATCGAGCCAAGTTCAAGGAGGAGTTCCATTTTCTGTTTACGAGACTCAAATTGAACAGGCTGCATAATTATTATATTATAGCCTGCGACTTGAATGCTAAGCATTCCTCGTGGCGAAACACCACAAACAATCCCAGAGGGGTGTTCCACAAATCTTCGATAGATCAATACCAGATAGAGTATAAATGCAAATTATACGGGTCAGAGAGTCCAACCTGGTCCAGGGCAAATTCCTATCTGGATTTGTGCATTGCTGACGCGCGCCTGAACTTTAATTTTGGGAATCCTCAACGGAAACTACAGACTCTTCTTATGATAGCGACCATAACGCTATTCTCATTTAGGTTCTGTTTGATAGACGAAGAATTCGCCTTCTGCCGATGGAGAGTGCCGTCCACAGGCTGAACTTTAAACAAACAGATTGGAAGAAATTCCAAGAGAGGTTTATTTGGGGATATCGAGAGGAATGCCCACCTCTTGATGGGGAACACGCGCCATGAGACAGGAACTTGAGCAACGAGGAAATGAGTAAGTATCTTCTTAGGCTGGAGAAGTTGACGCTGGATACAATTGAACAAGTCGCCCCTAAGGTTAAACCTCGCAATAATAAGGAAGGATATGGAACTGCAGCCATAAAACGGTTGAAAAAAGTGAAAAGCCTTCTGGTCACTCGCGTCAACAAAATCTATGGGAGATATGGGGACTATCATCATCATTCCCGATCTTAAAAAGAGGGAAGGATTCATCCAGTCCTAAGAGCTACCGCCCAATCAGTTTGCTGCCTAACATCAGCAAGGTATTTGAGGTTTTGGTATTGAAAGACTTGAACGGGCATATCAACAGGAAGGAATTATTGGTGAATGCCCAATTCGGGTTTCGATCTGGACATTCGACAATGCATACAATAACGAAGGTAACGCCTGATATTTGCTGGCGGATTAGCAATTGTGAGTTCGTAGGTGCTTGCCTTATAGACATGGAGAAGGCCTTTGATACCGTCTGGTTGGATGGACTGATTTTCAAGCTCCTGAAGAACGAGTTTCCCAACCACCTAGTAGCGATGATGAATAGTATGCTGTATGGCAAGTGCTTTGTCATTACGGGTGGAAACTCACTACTAGTAGAGAGTTTCATGTTCTGAATGACAGGGACAGTGACTGCGCCTACACTTTTCACAGTATTTACCGGCGAATTACTCAACCCGTTCGAGTTTAATAAATCTCCTAAAAGGTCGTTGGTTCCCTTTGCTGACGATCTGATAGCCCACACGGCACACGGTAACTGAGGTGCAAGTTGAACTTCAGAAGATGTTCAATGATATTAAGTTCTTCACGAACAGCTGGCGGATGCGTGCGCAAAAGTGTTAAAGAATTCTGTTTCGAAATTCCTTGGCGTACGTCAGTTGGAACCTGAAAAGGAATTGGAGAGATTTCTGAGCCCATGTAAGCAAATTCTAATCTGTAACCTTTGTTTTCATGTTCTTTTAACATTTTAGATCTTTTAATAATTTTGCTTTAGTAATTAGTTTCCCTTATAGTCTCAGGCTGTATATAGAGTTCATAGTTCGTATTGATTTCATTACTGGGAGCTCTCGTATTAGATCCTGCGTTGGTAATGCGATATTTACCGTGTATTTGATGCAAATCAATATCGAGTATTTTCTTTAATAATAAGTAATTTCGCTTTATGCACTAGTAAAGGATCTTAATAAAAAAAATCCCCCTCCAAAAAAAACAAATTATTTAAAAAATTTCGAAAAAATAGAATGGACGTATAATTTTATGGAAGGGTGTATACGGAGGAACGCAAGACAAGACCTTTCATTTACTTTTTAGCTTTTCTTGGTTATTTGTATATCAATGGCAGTTCCTCGAGACTTACAGACAAAAAGGCCTGCTCAAAGTTTTTCAAGATGTTTTTCGTTCAAGATCTTTTTTTATCTTTATATTATAAACTCGGAAAGTGGAAAAATACGACTTCTGTATCCTTGGGAATTCTATCGCAGTGTAGTAGCTCACACGGGCAAAATATTGTTGGCATTGCCATCTCTGAAGCTTCCCGATACCAGTACCAATCTGATGCTGAGGAAGATGCCTCCTGGCAACTGATCGACAAAGTGACCTTTAACGTGACAGCCGATGATTATGTCATTATTGTATACGATTTTAATGGTAATTTGGCTGAAATGGTGGATGGTTGCAGCTGCTATGGGTTTAAAGGGTCTGGAGCATTCAATATGTGTGACGAGCGAATAATCGATTTTGCGGACACTTATGTCCTCGTACTTGTTAACACATGATTTATCCAAGGATTGTCTATCTTCCTGCATTTTACTGCAGGAACAGTAAATGCAAATCGACTATATCCTCGTAAGATACCGACATTTCATCACCGTCAGAGAATGTAAATCCGTTCTGTGTGAGACCATTGCACCTCAATATCGGTCTCTAATTGCTGATTTGCCACTCAAGCCGCCACATGAAGTGGTGATTTCGAGAGAAAAGAGAAGAAATGGTCTGACTTCGCGATTGATTGCGTTGAATCAAGCTAAAAGTACGATTCGCAAAGCACCCTACACAGCTCTTAGCTTCACCAAGCCTGGTGAGCGATTCATTAACCGAGATACTTGTCTCGGAATGACGATGCCCAAATGAAGATCCTTAAGAAAAAATGCCTCTGCCATAAGTTTCTCCTCGAAAAACGGTGGCCAATTTAGAAATTTAGAAGAATGCTAATTGGGAAGCAAGAAAGCGATCGCTGTTACCCGAGCGGCCCATTACAAAGATCTTTACGATAAACTGGACACTAGGGGCGACGAGATATCCAACTTTTCTTTTGTGTTAATGCTAAAAACAGAATTTGTTCACCCTCCGATTCCACAGGTACTGTGGAGATATTTCGAACTAATTTCATCTGAAGAATTAGTTCGTCTTCCGCCTCCACAAGCACCGTCAAAATTAGGAGCAATTCCACCTGTCCACGCCACTATAGTCGAGGAAGCAATCAAACGAATAAAATCGGGAAAAGCAATAGGACCTAATGACATCGCATCTGAGCACCACAGTTCCAATATGGAAAAAGAAGGGGAGTCCAGCAGAATATTCAAATTACCGTCGCATCCAAATGCTGCCCCATTGAGATTTTTGAAAGTATTGCTAACGCAATACATGCTACGCACTTGCTCATGGAGAATCATTATGACAAGCAACGCCCTATCTACATTGTATCTCTGGGTCTAGAGAGGACGTTTAACCGTGTGCAACACAAACTTTGGTATGCTTTGCTGAAACACTTAGTGCCACATAAACTCTGCGCTGGTTTAAATTCAAAGAGTAAAGTTCAAAGTGCGGCAGGTATATCAAAACCGCTTCGTGTTTCCGTTGCTTTTTCGCCACTCCATTTTTAAGGTTTTGTTTGTCCGTCTGTCTGTCTGTCACAGGCACTTTTCTCAGAAACGGCTATACCGATTAACACGAAATTTGGTGAGAAGGTTGGGAATGGAAGAGGTGGAAAGTGATGATTTCTTTAACGGACCCATTCTCAAAAACTATCCAATCGAAAAATCTAAAAAAATCATGAAACTGCCCCTATATGGTGCCCAGGCCTCAAAATACTCTCCATATCGATATCTGTTCAAATTAAGTTAATTATAGTATAATATATTACCATATTTTTGGGAATATTGAGTAAAACCTCCCTTAAGTTTATCTCCAAGTTTGATCAAAATCATGCTATTAGTAACAAAGTTACAGTAGCTCAAAGTTGTCTTTACCTTGTAAATTTAGAACCCGAAGTACTAAATCTGACACGCTAAATGCATATTCTTACATATACTCACACAAGAAGCAAACAAAACCTTTCATACCTGAAGCGCTCAGCTTCCAGTTTCCCGACTTGTTTTTATTCTTGTTCTGGATACTGTCACACGGAACATCTAACGTCCAGCGCTCTACACAATGTTCAATGCAGTGGCGTAACAGCTCATGATCACACCTGAAATCAGGACTCAGGCGATCGGTGTGCTGTTATACCGTCGATCGTGGAAAAATCACGATATTGTGGATCTGATAGATATTCGTTGCCGGTCAGTCGATCCTATAAATGGCCCTGTGCTCAAATAGTCTGTCGCGGGAAAGTTCCCTATCATTGCAGTTGTATCTGGGTTCAAAGTTATAACTATACACACCTCTCTAACTTATTTTTATCCAATGGAAGCAAATTTTCTCAGGGGGAAGTTCTATATCATTTTACAGGCATCAATTTCCCTGACTGAATATTACTTTTTTGGCTTTCCTATGATGGAGATTAAGTTCATTCGAGTTTTCTTTGTTAGGATGAATGATTTTGACTTTCATGACACCATCCTTAGATCATTGCATTTGTCTTTTCAATATTCTTTTGAACCAACTCTTGGTGGTATTCAATTTTCTTAAAAGAAAAATCGCAAAATTGAATCACTTACAAAAAATTTGATTTGATTCATTTTCAAGTATCTAAGGAAAACTTGTGCCAATTGAAAGCGAAATAGTTCACAGTTATGTCACGAAATTGTGACACATGTGCCTCTTGTAGTTTATATATTCTTGATTCATGATTCCATGGTAGACTTTTTATTAACTTTCGAATGGTTTTTTCCGGGCGTGGACTCAAGTTCTGTTGGTACGTTTGGTGGTGCTTCATAGCTATGCACTCGTCTTTTAATTCGGATTTGATTCATTTTCACCCGGTTGTAAACATATCATAAGCCAAATTAGTAGATTTTCATTGTCAATATACCACTGCTACCAATTGTAGTTATCAAACAAAAATAAGTAAATAAAAATCAACCAAAAATCATCAATAGTATCTCTCCATATTTTGAAATAATATCTTCGAAAATTGAATTTAATAAACTAATTCTAGACAATGAAATGCACTCTTACAACCTTCCAAAGTTCAGTATTGACAATTTCCTGTAATATCGATTTCAGCTTTCATCTTCAAAAGACCGTCCAATTTGTTCGCAAAATTTCCTCACTTTACATATGCAGGTTTATATTTACTCAATTAAACTTCTTTCTTCGCAGTTACTGCCTCATCAGTCAGGCAAATTCTTTTTCTTCTCTAAGTTCTAGTCTTCATGATGTCTGTTGAGTGTAATTTCAAGTACACTCTACTGACCTAGAGAAGAAAACGACTTCAAGCGTATATATTTGGACGCAATTTTCACTAAATTAGGTTGTCACGGTTTTCATGACTAATAATTTTTGATAAAAATGCATTCTGAAGATGACCTTTCACAAGCATTCCGTTCTTGCTGCTTAAAAAGTTAATTACATTAAAAACCGAAATTTCGACAATAAAGCATTATTATTTCTGATAATTTGAAAGATATTGCAATAGTACAAATACCGAAGACAATACATTTGCTAATTTTGACTCTATAATATAAATATCTGTATCTATACTATGTGCGCACGTCGCCTCATGCCGTTTTCGTTCTAACACCTTGGTAAGAACGTCAACCTCAACTAATATATCCGCTACTATCACATGACCGGAAAATTTGTTTCCAGTCAAAAAAAGGACTCATCATCTGCAACACTTTACATTGCCATCAAAGTGTTGAGTTAGTGGTTTCCCGGCTTCCCAACATAAAAAAGTCAACATTAGCGTTGTGGAGGCGTTAAAAAAACATTGCGCACGACATTTATTGTCTATTCATCGTAATCACGTGTGCAACGTCTGCCAATATGTGACCAACACGTGGCACAACAATCGAAGCAATTTGGCTAAATTTCGAACTTCCTTAAACGCTTCGTCCCAGGGTATCATGCACAAGAATGACGGCGCCCGTCTGCGTTCCCAAGCAAAGGGGTGCCCCGAATAGGGACAGCTTGTGCACCCTGAAGGCAAGGCAAACAATAACGTTGACTTTCAAAAACCGCCCGCTTCCCGTCGAAATGGCAACAAATGATTGCCGGGCGTAAGGATTACGAATTGCGAACGGCGTTCCTTTCATCGTTGTAATTATTATTATCTCGAAAAGTATGGAAGAATAGTGGAGCGGACGATGATCGACTGAAAATTCCCATAATGGTCATTTATCACAGGATCACCGCAATTTTGCGATATGCAGTGTACTGGGAAGTTCATTGATCAAAACAGGCGTAAACACTAAAAATGATAAACTTCGACTCCGCCTCATCTTTTCCGGAAAATGATTCTTCAAAGCACGTGCCGTGACGATTACATTTTGAGGACTTCTAATTCGTTTTGATTCGGTAGCGACAATTAGCGGGCATATGCGATTTTATCGAAGCAAAATATGGTGCAACATCGGAAAATCTTAATTTATAATTTAGGGGAAAATATTAATGCTATTAGGTTCGAGGTGTATCGGAAGGAAAAAAGATCTTTGCTACCTCGTGTGTGTGGGCGTAAACATACCAATGTATCAAGTAATTATAATTGATTTGTCAGTATAGTTTCCCAGCAAGCCGATGCTCCATTTTTTTCTGAAGTTTCGTTTTTGAGATTTTTTTTTTTAACAAATCGAATGTCATGAAATTTTGAAGTTTTATTTTGGACAAATAATGTGTACATGGTGAAATTTTAGAAGAAAATATTCAATCCTCGGCGTCCTGACCTACCCCATCACTCCATCTCAGGCAGGGTCTACCTCGTCTTTTGTTTCCACCATAGATATTACCCTTATAGACTTTTCGAGCTGGATCACCCCTCCATGCGGATTAGGCGACCTGCCCACTGCAACCTGTTGAGCCACACAACCAGACCATCGTGCTATCGTTCATAGATTCCGTCATGATATACGCTACGGAATCGTCCATTCTCATGTAGGGGGCCAAACATTCTTCGGAAGATTCTTTTCTCGAACGCGGCCAAGAGTTCACAGTTTTTTTTGCTAACAACCCATATCTCCGGGAAATACATGAGGACTAGCAAGATAATTGTCATGTAGAGTAAGAGCTTTGACCCTATGGTGAGACGTTTCGAGCGAAAAAGTTTTTGTAAGCTGAAATAGGCTCTGTTGACAGCGAACAACCGATCGCGCATTTCACCTTCATAGTCATTATCGGTTGTGATTTTCGACCCAAGATAGAAGAAGTTTTCAACGGTGTCAAAGTTGTAGTCTCCTATCTTTATTGTTTTCGTTTGACCAGTGCGATTCCATGTTGTTCGTTCTTTGGTTTTTGGCGTTGACGTTACCACTATGTACTTCGTCTTGCTTTCATTAATATACAGCCTGAGATCTCGCGCCGATCTGGATGAAGGTAAACTGTACATCTTTGTTCTTCCAATAATTAAAACCTGCTTTTTCTATTCGCTAGTGTTATTTATTGGTCAGGAAAATACCAATATCTCGGGAACCACTTGATCCCTTCATCAGTGCTAACAAGTCTGCAGACTTGTTTTATTTGTTTTAATTATTTCAAATAATTTAATCGCTTGAAACACCGCGTAATTATACTCAGATGTCAATATCGTCAGCGCTGATCAGTAATTGGGTGGACTTGAAGAGGATGGTTCCTATTGCATTTACATCTGCATCGGGAATCACTTTCTCCAGGGCCACGTTAAAAAGGATGCATGATAAGGCATCCCCTAGTCTTAGACCGGTGTTTATGTTGAATGGTCTCGACAGTAATCCTGTTGCTTTTATCTGGCCTCGCACATTGGTCAGGATCAGCCTAGTCAGTTGTTGCTTGTCTCGGCAGAATGAGTATCGAGGTGTATAAGGTTTCACCCTGCTGACTTGTTGCTGAAACTTCCGCCCCTGGTGCGGTAGCTTCCTGTACTTTTCCGTCTGTGAAGTCGCTTCTCCGCTCGACGGAGTTCGTGATAGGTCTCCACGTGTGCCCGCGTTCTTTCAGAATGCAACATTACTCGACGTGCAGCATTCTTCCGTTCCATTGCTAGGTTACATTCATCGTCGAAATAGCCGTTTCGATTTGTCTTGCAGCTTGGGCCAAGTATGCTTGTGGCGGTATCAATGAGAACGATCTTCAGGTGGTTGTGAAGATAATTTGTTCATGTTTTACCTGCAGGACGGCTGTTAGCTGCGATTATTGCGGCCTCCATTTCCCCCTTATAAGTGTTATGGAGGGTTGTGTTGTGAATGGCTTCAGTATTCATTCTCACCTGATTGTCAGAGGGGATTGTAGGTGGGTGTTGTAATTCGAGCTCGGAGCACTATGCCAACGATATAGTGATCAGAATTTATATTAGCCCCCCTATATGTCTGATATTCATCAAGGCCGAGAAGTGGCGGTGCTCGATCAGCACGTGGTCAATTTGGTTGAAAGTGGTTTCGTCTGGACAGACTTGGACCGCTTCCCAGGTACCACCAACAACCATTTCGCACGAAACTGTTAACTAAATAACCCGCAGTCTGATATCTTTGGTATCCCTGTGTAAAATATGGGAGCCAGGCTATCGCCTGAATACGGGCTCTGTCCCTACTTGACTGTTGAAATCTTCAAGTATGATTTTGACATCAGTTAAAAATCAAAAAAGTTAAGTAAGTAACAAACGGTTTTAGGTAATTTTCAAACGAAAAAAACATTTAAGCTGGGCAAACATAACTATTACTAAAGGGATAAAAGATAACGGGAAGTTTTTGAGTAACAGAAATTTTGGAGGTAGTTCCCTTATAATCTGTACCTGAAAACATAAATAATTTGTTTAACAGTAACTTTGACCTTCTTAAACAAACTTTTTATACTAATTTAGTACCTTACCTGATTATTACCACTTTTGATTTATTGCTTAGTGGGGCATACATTTTGGGTTCTCACTCCCATGTGTTTCACCCAATACCAGAAATAAAATTAATCTCAAAAAGTTATAATTGAGCCCTTTGAATTGATACCTCACGTGACCATACTATTATATATTCTGTGTAAAAAATTATAAATTTTTAGAAGGTTGTTAAACTCTTTTTTGTAAATTTTGGTGTTTTTTCACTGCTTTTTTGAAGCATAAACAAGGTGGAAAATTACATTACTAGAAATTATTGTAATATGATATTACAGTGGAATCCCGATAATTCGTCCAACGATAATTCTTGTTTCCAGCTTATTCGTAAAAATTTGCCCGTTCCCAGAATTAATTTTCTTTATCTTGCACTCCCGATCATTAGTAATTTCGTACAAAATCGTCAATACCTTTACGAATTATCGGAATTCTACTGTATAAATTTTATTTGAGCAGCTATCGGTATGGCATTTGGATGTCTAGGCACGGTAGAGCGGCATTTTTTCAAATTTTTCGGTTAGGTAGCTTCTAAAAATGTTCCTATTTCCAGCGCCCACTCTCCTTCTTTTTGCAATAAATGGCAGAACTGAAACTTGTATTAAAAAGTACTGATTGTATAATAACTTTTCATTTGATAGCTTACATGACCATATTTGATGAAAAACAATTTATGGAGACCCCCTATAGTTCAACATGGAACGGTGTAGCTTCCTGTATGCATGCGAATTTACATTTGCGATCTTCCCACCAAATTTGGCTTCTGGCTTCTGAGAAAAGTGCGTATGACTAACAGATAGATATTAAACCGATTTTAATAAGGTTTTGTTTTACACAAACACGACCCGGTAAATCGCTATTATCCTATTTAACGAATTATAGAAATATGTTCTGAAAAAGTGGTGAAAATTTCAAGTAGAGAGTTGGATAGATTTTAGGCTATGATGGCACTCGGTTTGCAATATACCGTTTCAAAAAAAAACAATTTAAAAATTAAAATGCGGTCATTAACAATCAAATTTTGACTGACCACTAATCTGCCATATCTGGTCCATAAACCTTCAGTTTCTTCAAAAAATACATGTGGAACCAATTATTGCCCCTTGGCTTCAATTTCACTCTTTAACGACGTCAGTCGAGCGTCGATCATACCGGTAAATCCGCACTTCATTATGGCGATCGACACGTTACCTGTTTATCACGGTAGTCTCCGAATGACTCGGAATATCGAAGAACACTTTATCCAAATATTTTACACCTATATCTGTATACAATAGATGGCAAAAAACAGGTGTTTGTGAATAGTTCTAGATTGCCTCCGAATAGTACATATTTACGGTTTTGGTTTCATTGACTTTGGTATGACCTATGGTAGTACAATCGAATCTGGTCAATTCGAAATCGAAAGAGCCAACGGGCAACTTCGAATTGTCCAAAATTTGTATTATCCAAAATTGAAATTACGGAAGTTGGGAGTAGAAAATTCAAGGTACCAAGAGTATTACCCACGATTAAGAATTACCCAAGTTCGAATTATCAAGGTTCGACTTTGTCAAGAATTACCAAGTAGTTTTCGATCGCTTTAGCTGCCTCGTCAGGGCGAAGGTTCGAAGAAAAGATAAATGTGTCATCGCCAAATTCGATTTCATATTTGCTGCTCTCGGGGATCAGAATGTCAGCCATGGAAATATTGTAAGGCACTGGTCCTGAAATGGACCCCTGCGGTACTCTCCATGTTACCGGCAAGGGATTGGAGTATGCATTCCCCACGCCGAGATAAAAATGTCTATCTACGAGGAAGTTTATGGCAAGTTTAATAATTGGGATAGGGGAGTCATACCCAATTAATTTATATATGAGTTCGTTTATCCATACGGAATCAATGGTCTTTATTAATATTAGTATTTTCAAAGACGAAGGCTTTGGCAGTTAATTCAACAATTGTCTGTTGTTGGTTTGGTCCACGAAGTGGATTTGTTTCCATCTATCACCCTCTTTATATACGGGAACATATTTGGCCCCAGCTTTTCCTTTTCCATTTTCCTGATTTCCCGGATGCTTTGTATTCAACATTGACTTTATTTCCACATTTATGGAAGTTTCGTTTAAAATTTCTGCGCCAAATCTGGCTGACTTTTAGGTGAATCATGATTTCATGCGGAATTTCGTTACGCTGGATTTCGTCGACTTTTATCAGTTTAATAGTGTGTTTATGGCACCAGTAGCCAAAATGATGGCCTCATTAATTTCTTTCTCCGTAAGAAGGAGAAAGTCGGTAAGTTGAACTGAAAAGTGGTGAGACATGCCTGGCATTGTTTTGCATAATTGCACCTGAGTGTCTAGTTTCCTCAGACAGTAGCAGATTATCTGCTCTATCGCCCCTGGAGGTGTGCCTTCAGTTAAAGTCGCCACTCAAAATAAAGTACTTGGATTTTAACTTGAGATCGTCCATGAGATTTAAGTAATGCCCCTTTGCTTAGTAGGGAAGTTGTATTTTATGTAGCGCCGCAGCTGAGCAGGGGGGGGGGGGGGGGGAGTGTAGAAATTGCTTCGCAGCTTTTGCGTAAGAAACGTTGGGGATGGTTAAACTTTGTACCACCGTTTGCTCAACTTGAAGAAGTTCTTTGGTTTTTGCAGTCTCCCTTCTAGTTGTCATTTCTGTATGGGCTAAGCATCTGCAATAATTAGCTCGATGTCCAATTTAACGAAAGCATTGCGGCATCTCTGTCGTGGGCCTTGGACATTTGGGAAAGTGGCTACGCAAAGTTCGGTTCGAGATTCGATTGGAAGCGTGGTTCTCCCTGTGAAGAGCCTTCTCTCTTCTATTCACAAAGTTTGCAACGCAAACGTAGTTTTAATTGCGGGTGGTTCGCGGTTACTTTATACATGATATTTTCAGGGTCTGTTTCCCCGTGGAGACTTCTGATAACCATTGGCAATGTCCTCACAGTTCAAGGGTTTCGGGTGTTTCTGTTAAGTCCTTACTCTCTAATTAGTATGAGTATTTTTTAGCGTGATCATCAACTGACTCAGCAAAAATGAGAGTCTTCTCTGCCCTTATTTTTTAAGAACGCCTTTGGAATGCAGGAACTTTCACCTTTTTAGGCTTATTTGGACTAGGTTGAGATGGGCGGGTTGGTACTACCTGTGGGCACTCACAATTTATGTACTAACTTGATTGTTTCTGGGCGTTCGACATTGAATGAAGTTAAACAGACCACCTTGATCTTCTTGTCTCATGATTATGGCACTTTCATATGATCTCCATGATATTATCGATCCGTACTTGGATGCTCCAGATAATGTTGATACCGTTGAATTTGCTGTGATCAGTTGCGCTGCAGGCACTTGTCCACCTAATGATGGCATCGCTGCTCTCAAATTTAAGAAATTTGAAGGTTTCCGTTAACATCGGAATGGATTCCCGTTCCCAGACTCTGCATGAAGCTGTTTATTATTCCGTCTGAATTCTTTGATTTCCTACACGATGAAATTCCCGCTATTCGTCTTCTCGGACGCCAGCCATCGCCTGGGGCGTTTTTGGGGTGCGGCATTTCTCCCTCGCTTTGTTTTTCAACTGCGAATAGGAATGACCTTCTCGACTGCTTTGAGCTGACTGACCCCAATTCTCAGATGCAACAGTGAATTGTGCTTATTATACAACGAACCAGCAAATTGGTAGGTTATGTATGAATAAAGTATATAAACCACCGATGAATTTCCAAACACCTACTCAAACTCAAGATGTAAGGGCAATAACCACCCGGAAAATATCCGAATGGACATTGGAAGTTACACGCTGCTCGGTTTTCGAAATTAGATGATGCGGTTGCTCGAGGAAAAAAACGAATCAAGAGCGTAGACCTAAACTACAGCTAAACTACGTGGAATCAAGACTCTATTATAACACTTTCAGATCTGCCTACCACTACCATCCTCGGAACAACCTTCGCTTTAGAGCACCCAATTCAAATCAACAAGTTCTGTTGCAGCTTGTACAAAATTCATTGAAATAGTTTACTTTTTGCATAATTTTGTATTTTTAAAAACATGTACTGCAGGTTAGTATATGCTTATCTCCAATCAACATGAACAGCCATTGCGTCATCTGGAGAAGACGGAAGTGTACAGATTTCTAAAATGAGATGGCAATTAGCCTTTGGTCCTGGCACTGAATGAGTGAGGTAGAAGGTCATTTCTAATATTTCATAAACTGGATATTACCCTCAGTATTTGTGAATATACATTGTGTAATCATAAACTCTGTTGTCATTTTACGCTATCGTATTTTGACGTAGTAAAAATCGATTCACTCTTTCGATCACTATTGCTGATAGCACAATAGCTTTAATAGACACTCAAATATTTGGAGACTGATAAGGAAAGCCAGTACTCTACCGCCAAAGCGGTTTCAAGTGCAACATATTGGCCTTTGGAGAAGCGTAACAGAATTATGTGAACCACTTGAATCTACTGTTTACTAACCGTTTTTTCCATACACTCCAATATTGTGAACTTCCATACTCATTCAACGTATGCTTAAACTTACTTATCGGCGACAACATGCTTTGAGTTCATTCAGTGCGATATTAGATTAACTATCGTCACCGGTAGCTAACATATGGCAATTATTGTCACACTTTACATTCCAACTGTGATTATATTTGATTTGGTTAATCAGATGCTATCGATTTGGTAGTCACGCATGTTATCTGATGGCTCTCCATATTAATAAAGATAACATGCGTATTGTGTTGCTATCTGGAATAAAAAAATCAGGACTGCACTTGACGGCCTAGAGATAGCTATCTTAATCTAATTGATAACCATATGGAGAAAAGTTTTACTGCCTATTGTCATCTGCTGCATAAGCCTATCAGATAGATTAGGCATTTCCATAATTGTAAAACTATTTATGACATTTTGTTTCTTCTACTTTTTACTTTTCCTTTATTTTTTCATTTGGCAAGACAGAACTAAAAGAAGTCTTTCTACCTTTTTACTAAATAACTGAATGCCATATTTTATTAAGATGCAAAGTGTTGGTCGCTTCAACTGGCTCTGTGTCCACATAAATCAGGAAGTCATTATAGTATATTGTTACCGAGGAAGTTAAGCGAAAGGAGAATAGTAAAAAACAAATAAATGAAAATTTACTCTTATTACAATTTATCTATATGAAATAAATAAATGACATACATACCTATCCATATACAATACATAAATGACTGCATGCATTAACAACACTTTCTTTTCTATTCGAAAACATGTATGTTTTGCAAAATTTAACAGTCCGCAGCTGCATTATTTCGGCTGGATCTAGGAATCAATTTCTGTTCAGATTGTGTTCCTGATAGTGATCTCAGAGAACATATTCCTGACGCCGAACACATCTGGAAGCCTTTCTAGCCACGAGTTAATTATCCGATCCTCCCCCACACCTATCAAGTTATAAAAAAATCTAACGAGCGCGTGGCACTTCCCCTGTGTATTCTCACCCTAGGGATGTTCTTCCTTGTCCAGCTGATGGTCACCTTCTAGTCGCTTCGAACTGCAGTCGTACATCTCGATTTTGGCTTCCCGAAGTGCACATCTGTTTAATGTTCATCATCCTGTTTCGTGACTTCTTAACTTGAGTTTAATGTTTGAATGACATGCAGCCGTAGTCGTCGACTACGATGTGTGTAAAAAACGTGAAATGATTTTGGGGGATGGAAGAGAAGTGAAGCAAGACCCAGGTGAATCATAACTCACCTCTTTTTGAGGATTCACTGCAGATGAGTTAATGAAGGGTATAGAAAAGTAAATGAAATGCATGGTTGTGGATCACGCAAGTAGGGCACGTTCTAATGTCCATCCGGATCTGAATTGTTGTCATTTAAATTCAAAGGCATCTGCTTTATATCGAATATCATGTGATGATGATGCTTAATATTTCACAATAAAATAATGTGTTGATAACTTTTAGGTAAACGGATAAGCTAACTATAAATTTATCAAAGTCTACTTTTCTTCCTTCCTTGGACACTATTGTTTAGAACTAGTAAATGCGACTGGAATGCGCTATCGACTCTTAGCGCACTCAGACAATATACTGAAGATAATCTTTTCCAATACGCCTGAAAATTAAAGGCCTTTGTCCAAACTTGTTCTGCGTTCTGCGTTAGCAAAATGGATGAACACACTCTGGCTACTCTCTTCGGTGGTTTGGGTTCTCCAATATTAAGCACCATGCCAGTTAACGCAGCTACAAATTTCCCTGTTTTCACTTGCGTAGCTGAAGTGCTATTAAACATCAATCGAGGATCCAGTAAAACACTGGGTTTTATCAAATGCTGCCCCACTTTATCATAGGCTGTCCCAAACGAAACCGTAGAATTTCTTTCAGTTTACGACAGCTGACCAGTGCAACCTCAGTTTTGTGTTCCGCCAACTCTAATCCATATGATACTGACAAATCCTTGATCAGTCTAACCGATGTCTCATATGCCCCGACAACATCCTTCAGGTGCTTGTCTAATACATGACGATAGTATTTTACCTGCAATTGCCTCCTCTGGTACGTTAACTCCTGCATTGATTGAGCGCGAAAACCGTTCTGTCGTGTGGATATACCTGCAACTGTCCCATACTGTTCAGCTAACAAATGGGACGATACGATGATGGCTCACCAGATGGTTTATCGCTCTTTGGTTGCAGGACCAACATGTGACTTTTTCATTGAATTGAAAAGACGCGCTTTTCCAAGCAAGTATTAAAGGTGAAAATGAACCATTCCGTTTCTGCCTTTATCACCGCCTTAAAAGTCATGCTCGGCGTTGGGTCTAGCCCTGGTACTCTTTTAGCCCCTACCTTTTTGCAGGCAGCTCATCCTCTTTTATACTTATGCTATTCCTTGGTGGACCCACTCTTTCGGTCGCAATGGTGCATTTGGTTTGCTGTCGAAATAGAGTGTTGACTGTTCTTCCCAATAAAACTAGGAACGTGATCAACGGGACCCTGCTTTCTTTAAACTTGGTCATTACCGCTCTATAGTGTCCTTCCTACGGGTTGATGTTGGTCTCTTCGAAGAGTTTTTCAAAGGGGTTCCGTTTACTTTCACGGATCACCTTTCGTACGGATTTCATGAATCGCCTTCCGACGAATTTTGTACCTATCTTTTTTCTGTGCAATTTCCAGCTCATCGTTGGCGCGTTAGTAATTTCTTCCTGTTTGCAGGCATACGGCATGCAGTCGTCTGATTTCATCATTCCAGTAATCTATGAGCGTTATTTCTACACCTTGGCATAGAGGGTGCGACCACGTTTGTCACAATTTGCTCAGATTTTTCTTTTGTTGAACCTGTTGGTATGGAACTATCTTTAAATATCTCAGCGAACACTTCCGCCTCAAACATCTCTGAACTCAGGTGCTTCATCCGGCATGACTTTATATTTTTCGGATGCTTCATTGTCCTGCTTTCCATTCATTAAACAGTATAACTTGATGGTCTCTATGTGTGTAGTGCTCATTAATTCGCCATCAACGCACTGCCTACGAAGGTAATATCTACCTCTGAACCTATCGTCCTCCTGAAGATATCGTCCTGCCGTTCAAATTGTGCATTTCGCATCCTCAAAACCTGCATCTTCATAAAATATGCATTCATGTTTTTCTCACAATCTCATGCCAGGGTCCTTTTTCGTGACACCGCTTTCATCGATCAGGTCTGTCGTGCTTCCTGGCTATATGACAGTACTTCAGACATTTAAAACACACAGAAGAGATTTTCTCTTAAATCCTACAATCTTCCGTTCTTGTCTTTGCCTGCTTCTAATAACTTATTTGCCCAAGCAGTCGCCAAGCGGATGATTGGCGTTTGCGTGCCGCCGTATGCTCTCCGCAACTTCTTTATTGCGTCGGAATTACCGTCTGGAATTTGGAATTGCAGTACCAGTTCTTTCTTTATGTCTCCTTATGTGCGCTCCACATCTCGTGGGCCAATTACCTCACTGATGCTCACGTTATACCACCAAACTTCGGATTGTTTTAGAGTTTTCCGGAATTCATGAATCATCATCATATCAATAAAACTTACCAAATTTCACTATTAAAACAGTTAATGTATATGGTTTTCATCCACAGCCAGCATATAAAGTCAATACAGTAGTATTCAATACAAGTCAGTTAATATGCGAAAATGAGAAAAAGCCTGATTCGCGGATTTAGCGTTATGCCAGTTACATTAGGGAGCAGTACAATTAATTCTCTTTTAACACGATAGACACGTTCCCAATAAAATCCTACAAAAAAAAATTGTGTAAAAAAAGATATTAGGTAAATGGAAAAATAGTAGGTTAGTTCCTATAATACGATAATGCAATATTAAATTATCTAAATTGTGGGTAGTAGTAGAATAAAAGAAACTCATAAAACATAAAAATTTTTTAGAATATTTCAAATCGAGTTAAAGCAAAACAGTTTGTGTAAAAAGCCAAAAATGATAACTTGTAACTCGTGTAAAAAAAAAAGCAGAATTATGTGTATTAGAATCTCAGTGTAACGCCTTTGTGGCATCAAATTTTCAACAGTTTTGACATTGTGAGAAACCATTCTATTTACGTCACTTTTTAGAAAAGAAAAAGTTGAAATGCCGTATGGCTTTTCTGACTTAATCATCTGTTCTATGTTGATGAAGTAACCATGGATGGACAAATATAAACGGTAGTATTTCGCAAACCCGGTAAATTTGCAAAAGTCACAAAAAGGAACACTTCAAATGAATTCTACACATTCTCGTGTTCTTTAGCTTTTGTCTCGCTCAGAAGAGACGGCTCGTCTTGGTAAGTTCCGCCATTTTCTTCGATCAAAGACTTGATCTGGAGGGAGGCATTAAGTTTTCAAACCATCATTCAACGTATCAAACCATCGGTCGTCCTTTTAGTCGTTTTCCATCGGTTTCGATGTTTAGACCAATCTTGGCAAGTGAGTTTTCGCTAGCTCGCATTACATGACCGTGACATGACCATGACACTTATTCAACGCATCAAATTCATCTCCATTACCGCGAGATGTCCATCATTGTCTTTTATATTCGGCCAACACTCAGAACGGTAGAGAGCGACTGTGTGGGCGACACTACGGTAAATTTTGGATTTGAGTCGTTCGTTGATACGTTGACAACAAACAACACCGATTGTGGAATGCCACTTAATCCAAGTAATTTCATAATGCATTTCTCTATTGGCTAATAGTATTGTTCCAAGATACTGTTCTGGAGAGGTCATGCCACTGCCTGTTTGATTAGGACCGGGCGTCGAAAATTCTGTTTTATTCAGATTCAATCTGAGACAATATTGCATGAGCCGACCATTCTAGTTTTGAACAAATTGCTCAGCTTGATTAGAAACGACCAATATAGACACGATGACATTTTGATATACCCGACGCACTCCGAAATCTACTTTACGAATCATGGTAGAGAAATTATATCAGTAGTTCCGCAGTTCTTGACAAACCCGGCTTAGTTATTTGAACGATGTCGTAAATCAGTTGAAAAGAATGCGTTCAAAAATCTACATGGTAGCAGCAGCAATCGGATCGGATCAATTTATTGAAACGACGATACAATCGCTAGTAAAGAAGTTAGTCTAAATCGAGGTGTGACAAATTAATATATTTTCAGTCGATATTTACACAATTATATACTTCTATTACCCTACCAGGGATGGAGCAGTCCAGGGTGCTTATTAGGGGATACGAACCCATGCGCACAAAGGATTGCTTAAACCTCACCAAAAAGAACCTCCGAATCATAGTGGGAATTCTCACTGGTTATTGTCGGCTGAAGTATCACCTAGGGAAGCTAGGGATATCTACGGACACTGCCTGCAGGTTTTGTGAGGACGAGGACGAAACCTCTATACACGTCCTGGGACAGTTTCCGGCACTTGTGCAAAGTAGGTCGAGACATCTGGGAGAACACTTAACACCAGATGGAAAGCTGACACATCTGGAAGTGGGGAACATACCAAAGTTCCTAACGGTTACAGGCTTGCTTGAGATACTATGATCAATAGGTACACTATAACCAGTAAAAGGGGCACAATAGTTCTTCAATTACGTGGTGCGACTTTCCCTTAACAGAATAATAATAATACTTCTATTAATGAAATAATGTAGAGTTCGTAGTTCATTTTCAGTTTTGTCAGAAGAGAAGAGGTTTAATGGACAGCTATAAAAACTGCGTGTTTATCCAACTTTTTTATTACAAATACAGTTGGCTCTTCAAGGCATACTGGGCAGCTGGTAAATTGAAATTTCCCTAAAGTCCGCGAGAGAAGGAAATAAATTTGAACAATTTCATTAAAATTACAAAATTCCATTGCATATATCCACTGGCTGTTAAAATCTCCAAGTATGATTTTAATATCATATCTGGGACAGGCTTCGAGGGTTCGTTCTACTGCCTCGTAGAAGGTGTCCTTTTCGGACTTTGCAGTCTCCTCTGTAGGGGCGTGAACGTTTATGAGGGTTATATTTCTAAACTTGCCCCGCAAGCGCAGAGTGCATAGCCGTTCGCTTATGTTTTTAAAGCCGATAGCAGCTGGTTTCATTTTTTAGCTGACTAAGAAACCTGCTCCGAGTGCATGATTTACTGGATGGCCACTTTAATATATGATGTAGCGACTCTTCTCCAGGAAATCAGTTCCTGTGCAACGCATCTCCTGTAACGCTGTTACATTAGCCCTATATTGGGGCAGGGTATCGGCTACCTGCTCATCAGCTTCATCTCTGTACAGGGAGCGCACGTTCCATGAGAAAATGCGCAAATCGTTAGTCCGTTGTCGTTGCCGGGTCTGTCGTTTTATAGTCCACCCTGTCCGAGGCTCCTTTCGTGGCTCCGTAACTTCGGTTTTCCGTGTAGGGTTGTCAGCCCTACCCAACCCCCAACCTGGAGGACCAGTTGTACAATTTGTCCCGTTTTTAGGCGCGGGAGACTCGCCTGCATCCTTCTCCGTCTGCTCCTTTTCGTTAAGAAAGAGCTCCCAGCGGTTACTACGCGGAGGTGGAGATAGGGTTTGGTAGTAGAGCTATTGGTGTTGGTTCAGCAGGCATTTGCCAGGTTTTATGTTCCATCGTGGGTACCAATCCACGTTTCGCCTTGGGACCTATACTACCCTTTGACCATTAATGGGACAAATGCACACTCAAATATCTTTATAAAAGAAATACACATAACCTTTCATACCTGAAGCGTCCAGCTTCCGGTTTCCCAACTTATTTTATGGTTATACCATGCAATGAGACCCACTTGATTAGGTGGGGTTTGAGCTTGATATCTCAGGATGGTTGTCGAAAAACCAAATGGACTGTTGGGGAAAATTGCCCGAATCCATTGACGAAATGAAAACGTCCGTGCATGGTTAGTATCCTATAATTCAATAGAACGTTTACAGCTAGTGACTAAATAACACATGTATAATATGTAAATGTATAGTATCAATAAACTAGGACGCTCTTTCTTCAAATATGCACTCCCTTAACTCTATTTAGTCAACAAAACAAGACAATCTGTAAGGCATTAGTGTAATCACCAAAGGAGAATTCGATTGTTCTTAAGATTTTATGGTGTATTGAATATGACAATCCTGTTGAAAGAGCATAATAAAATTCTCCGGACAAGCTATTGAATCTCTCCGATTGGGGGCATTAATAGTCAATACAAGTTCACACAGAAAGTGTAGTTGAAATCCACATATAGGTTTTACAAGTCTGATTCAGAATTTTCCAAACAGAACTTTTTAAACTATCTTTAGACTTTTCCGAATGCATTTTTAAAATTTTCAATTTTCAACTTCAGACTTTTCCATTTTCAATTCAAAATTTTTGCAAATTTTACTATAAACTTTTAACACTTCTCTATTCTATCATTACTCTATTTTACGGAAGATTACAATTATGTTTAAATGAAAAAAAATGAGTTTCCTGAACTGATCACCGTATCTCTCCCCTTAAACAATTCATCACAATAGTCAACATATCCTTCCAATATGCCCATACGGTTGAAAATCACATTTATCTTTTGGTTAAGACAGGTTAAGCATCGAAGTGTATGTGCTTCATTATGCTGACTTGTTGGTAGATCCCACGATTCGAGAAAAAATACATTAAATAGTGAAATTCTGGAGTAATCAAACAATGTTTTTTAGAGAGCGCAACCAATTTTGTTTATTTTAATTTTAATATTTTTGAGTGAATTCCTAGCTGTTATTCAGCGTTTATTTAAATGCCACAGTTACCTTAGCTTTCGAGTTATTTTGACTTTAGTATTGTAATGGCAACGATTCTTTTTAATAAATTAAAATATTTTTCTACCTAATGAAAATTCTTTGCCATACAGTATACGGAACTAAAAAAATTCTCCTGTCTGTCTGTCACACCCATTTCCTCAGAAACAGCAGTACCTATCAATACGAAATTTGGTGGAAAGATGGGAACTGTGAATGCAGCTTGAAGCAGCTTGCAGGTTGAAATTAAGAGAGAGGCCCTTTACATTCAAAGGGGCGGTGTCATTTTTTCCGTCTAATATAATCATTTCGTATATCAAATGAAAGGGCTCGATTAGTACTTTTCGAAGCAGATATTAGACAGTAGTTGCAAGGGGAGGGAGTTCAAGGGTTCGAAAAGGGTCAATTACTTCGTTTTTAGAAACTGCTCTACCGGAAAATCTGGAAAGAATTATGGTAATCCATGCACGTTACGATAAGTACTTAAATTAAGTTAATAATAGAATTACTATATTTATTATTACTATATTTTTCAAAAATTGTTTAAAAATTTATCCCAGAATCATTAAGTTTTGTAGTAATGGAGGTTATAATATTGAGTATCATACTAACTTACACTATTATCAACAAAGTAAAGTTATAATAGGTTAAACTTGTCGCTTTTGTACAAATTCACTGCAATCTAAGACTTTGGATATCACGCTAAAGTGGGCTGCTAAATGCATAAACATTACGAACTATGCCCAAATGGGACAAATGTACACTAAAATATTCTTACATAAGCAACACATAAAACCGTTCATAAGATAAGCGTCCAGCTTTCGATTTCTCGATTTGTTGCTGCTTTATTAGGATCGATTCTCAATCTTGATCGATTCTGTCATGAGCGCTAGCTCAAACTTGTTGGTTGACATATCTTCCAACTCCGTTTTCGGATGTTTAAGCTCGTGATAAATGTATATTTTAAATTCAGGGGTCATTTTAAGAATTCAGTGTCTCACCAATCACAGTCATTTTTTGTCATGGCAAGTGGTTAGAAGGTGTGAAGTTGATCCATTGCAATGTTATTTAGAGGTTAGTCGCAGCAGCTTCAGAATACACTCAAAGTCTTCCTTGCTTGCGTAAGAGGCGACCAAAAGGGATGAGCTAGCAACCTGCAACTTTAACATGTTATTATCGAAACTTCAACAACGCCACGGATAGAGACTGATCTCATTGCTACGATCTTTGGATATTGAAAACGGACAACGATTCTAGAACGTAAGCACACACTGCAGCGAGGGTCCTTAGAATACTCGTTTCCTTCAACTTACGCGGGAAGTCCAATAATTATAAGTTTAACATTCTGGGCCTAAGCGAAGTAAGATGGCGGGACTCTGGAGAGTACTCCTCCCTCTTGCGCGATGTGCGTTTGTACTCTGTAAAGCCAAGTAACAGCAGATGCAAGTTCGGTGTCGGGTTGTTTCTGAAGGCTACCGCAAAGGCGTTCGCTTGACCAGGGAGCTGGTTTCTGAAAGATTTCTAATTGCCAGATGCCGATCCAGGTTATGGAGTATCACAATTGTATAATGCTATGCACCAACAGAGATTTCCGATATAGTGGAGAGGGATGTTTTTTACAACCAGAGGAAGCTTCATAAAAGTGGCATTTTGATCGTGATAGGTGATCTGAATGGTAAGGTAGAAACTGACAACATGGGCAAGCATAGCCTTAGCGACCGTAATAATATTGTTGGAAGGTTCCTGGATTTCTACAATTTCCACCGCCTCAACATTGATGGCACATTATTCGAAGGCATAGCCCTGTCCTGCGTCCGGATGGCTCAAGTGTTTAAAGCGCTGGATTGTTGTAGCGGAAGGTCGCGGTTCAAATCTCGCGGGGGGTAGAGGAATTTATTATCGCGACTGGATGTCGTATACCAGTCGACTCAGCTGTGATGTGTACCTGAGTCAAATCAGGGTAATAATCTCGGGCAAGCGCAATGCTGACCACATTGCCTCCCACAGTGTTCTGTAGTGTACCGTTACGGTCTTGAATGAAGTGCACTAACACACTTCAAGGCCCTGATCCAATATGGATTGTTGCGCCAACGATTATTATTATTATAGCCCTGCCACAAGGTCAGTTGGATCACCACTGACCGGCACCGTATCAGCAATCAGATCCACCACATTGCGATCAGACGTAAATTTAGGACTTGTCTCCTGGATGTGCGTAACAAGAGAGGCTCTGACATCGGTCTCAAGAGGGATCACTATGTAATGGTCGCTAACGTTCGCTTGCGTGTTGCATCCGCTACTTCTTGCAGAGCTGGAGAGGTGCGACTCCTCAAGTTGAACATCGACCGCTTGATGAACCGGCTGGGGCTCGACTGTTGATGATGCTGATAGGCCGGCAAATATACTAAGTAACGCTCCGGAATACATCGATAAATATTGGGCATGATGCACCCAATCGGAGTAATACCGTTGGACTCGACGATTTCCCCGCAGAGTTGTTTATCGCTGCACCGCCGCAGATCTTTTGCTTCCACTCATACAGAAATCTTGGCAAACCAAGACGTTTCCCAGAGTGAAAAAGGGAATGATCATCAAGATTTAAAAAAAAAGGGGACCGGTTTTGGTTGTGGCAATTGGAGGGGTATCTCCGTGGTCCTGTCGTCCCAAAGATTATAGCTATAGCTGGACGCATCAAAGAACATCTCGAAACTTGATCGAGAAAGAGCAGGCTAGTTTCCTCCTCGGGATCGTCCTGCATTGACCACATCAACATCCTACGGATTATTTTGGAACAGTGCGCGGAATTTATATCTTTAGTGTACATTTTGTTCATCGATTTTGCTTTCGACAGCGTGAACAGGAAGTGTACCTGGAGTGCTCTACGCAGGAGGGTATTCCGGAGAAACAAATAGCTGTTATCAGAGTGGCATATGATATCGCAAAATGTCACCGAAGTCACCGAGGTGGAATCTCGGAGAATTTTGAGGTAAAAACGGAGTCCGGCAGGATTACATCCTGTCACCGTTTTTATTTCTTCTTGTTATCGGTGACGTTCTTCATGAAGCCTTATCTGGAAGACGTGGAGGGATTCAACAGGCTGTAACATCTTTCCTCAAAAACCTCGACTACGTTGATGACATCTATTTGCTCTCTCACGGGGTCGTAGACCTTGGCCAAATGGCTCTGGATTTAGAAACAGAGGCGAGAATTGTTGGAATGAAGATAAACACGAACGAAACCAAAGGTTTCAGTCTGACGAGTCATAGTACTCTCCTTATCTGGAAGGTGTTAATCAATTTATGTATCTAGCAAGCGCTTTTCCTCGACGGTGGCACCTAACTGGATGTTACCCGACGCATTAACAGCACTAACCCCGCTTTCACTGTCTTCTCTAGCATTTGGGAATGCAGTTATCGCAACAACAAGATCAAGTAGAGACTATTTCGTGCTAGTTTTCTTTTTGTGTTGCTATACACTTCAATCCTTCGCGAATCTATTTCTGCGTCATATCATCGGAGTACGCTGGTCTGACATTATCTCAAACGAAGAACTTGGTCGGCGCAGAGGCCTGGCACTCCTACACTGTGTTCGGAAGGCGGGAGTGGCTTTGGATAGTATCCATGCTATTATATTAAAATTACTATATAATATTTTATTATTTGATTATAATATTAATTTATTATGTCATTATTATAACACAATATTTGCAAATTAACAATTATTAGAGAGGAGTCAACTCTCTCCGACACGCAAGTTGCTCGCTCTGCCACAACCTCTACCCCCGGTGAAACCAAAGGGCGGCTGCTGCACGTCAAAACCTCCCGCCCTGGTCGCGTTTTCTTGCTGGACGAAGGCCAGCGAATTGGGCCTCGAGGTAAAGGAACCATGCTGCCGGGCTCCTAAGCTAAAACGATGGCACCCGTACGGCCACGGTAGTTACCGAGGGACTTGTCTCTATTCCGGAGGGCAGCGTTAGCGGAAGCGAACAACACACAAAAGAAAGAACACGCAAGTGGCACGAGCACAGACACGAGCGGAAAGAGCGGAGGAGAAGGAAACGGTCCTGCGCCGTCTCTTGCGGTGTTCTCTTTTTTATGATATTTGTAAGAGAAGGAGGCAGTGTCGCCTCTTGCGGCCTGCCGTTTTTCACTTTAATACTACCTTAAATCTTTTAAATTTGAACAATGCAATAACATATTTAAAAAAATGTAGGTTGTTGCTGGATGCCTTGTTGCTACTATTGTTGTCCTGGAGGTGGTGCCTGCGATTGAGGTTGCTGAAGCTGTGCGTAATGTGAATCACGTAGTAGACCAGGCCGATGTTGCGGTAATACTAGCGATGTCCTCGAACTGGAAATCGAATGTGGCATTGTTGTCGATGCTGGGATTGACGAAGAGAAACCATTTTCCAACGTTCTCAACGGTGGCCCTACTAAATTTTCTATCTACACTGGTGATTGCTGCGATGAGATGAAAGCTGTTGTTGCTCCTGTGATTATGAATGACGCTGTGGTGGCTGTTGAGATCAAAGCTGTTGTAGATTGCTGCACCTTTCTTCGAAACTTCAATTATTTGATTACTATTTTTTAATTTTTATCACAAAATTCATCGGCGTATTTGAATTCGTAGAAAATTCATTTTTTTGGTGTTTGGATTTTTTGGGGGCGAACTTTGGAACTTGGAAATGTAGCACTCGCGGAAATTCACTTGTACTTTTCTCCACTTCACGGCATGAGCGATCGATCTGAGAATTCTAGTTTCGCTGGTTTGTTTCCAATTTGAATGGTTATTGTTTTGTTGCTAGTTTCGGGGTCATCAATTTATGGGTAATTAAAATTGCTACATTATATTATATTATTTGATTACAATATTAATTTATTATCATCATCATCAACGGGGCAACGACCGGTATCCGGTCTAGGCCTGCCTTAATAAGGAACTCCAGACATCCCGGTTTTGCGCCGAGGTCCACCCATTCGATATTCCTAAAAGCTGTCTGGCGTCCTGACCTACGCCATCGTTCCATCTTAAGCAGGGTCTGCCTCGTCTTCTTTTTCTTCCATAGATATTGCCCTTATAGACTTTCCGGGTGGGATCATCCTCATCCATGCGGATTAAGTGAAGTGACCCGCCTATTAAGCCGGATTTTATCCACAACCGGACGGGCATGGTATCGCTCATGGATTTCGTCATTATGTAGGCTACGGAATCGTCCATCCTTGTATGTCTCGGGTGGTTCTTCCCATGATGTCAATATCGTCACCATGATAGGGCATCCCCTTGTTGTAGACCGCTGTTGATGTCGAATGGTCTTGAGAGTGATCCTGCTGCTTTTATCTGGCCTCGCACATTGGTCAGGGTCAGCCTAGTCAGTCTTATTAATTTATTATGTCATTATCTCTTCGGCCATGCAGCGAAATCCATTCTCCCAAGATGACCGACGAGTGAGTCGCTCCAAAGGCACTTACAGAAGAACAGTGGAAGAGGAATGTGGGCGCCTTGAGAAGTCATGGGGAGGGGGGCTGAAGGGCATTTTAGGTAACTACGTACGACAGTGTGCAGGTGTGGTTGATGCGCTATACTCCACCAATAGGTAAATGGCAGCATACGCTTGACGATCAGGTGAACAGTGTAGACGTTGGTCTGCCGCAGCACCATCTAGTAGTCGCATATTGAAAGCAGAACATAAAACCCAATCTGCTACTCTAAAGAAAGAAATTGTCCGAAAATGAAGGAAAAAGATGCTCTGGATTATGCAGTTGCTTTCTGGAGTTGAAATCGACGGTCCTATGTAAATTAAAAAAAAAATATTTCTCGGTTTTATATATGTATCAAACAGTAATCGCCTTTCTCTCTAAACGTTTTCTTTAAGCTCGCCGTCAAAATTTCTCGGAAACCTCTGGACCGATTTCGCCTGAAGTTTGCAATCTTTTTTTTTATGCTAAATACTCGATTCTGAAGGAAGAATTCATTTTTTCCCAAATACAGCTTCTCGTTTTAATTAAAACAAGTCGGGAAACCGGAAGCTTGACGCTTCAGGTATGGAAGGTTTTGTGTATTTCTTTTATAAAGACATTTGAGTGTTCATTTGTCCCATTAGTGCGTAGCACGTAATATACGCATATATTATGTGAGAATGTGATATTGACATTCAAAATCTTGAATTAGCAAAGAAGTGACAATTTTGACCTATCATAACTTTGTTAATAATAATGCAATTTCCACCAAAGTTGGCAGGATCTTACTCTATATTATAGCCTGTATTCCTACATTCGTGGTGCTAGGATGAACTTAAGGGGGGGTTCTGCAGTCAACAACTGAAAATTATTGTAATATACTATTTTTTACTTTATTTGAACAGATATCGGTATGGAGGCTATTTCGGAGCCTTGGCACCATATAGTGGCAGATTCTTGAGTTTTTCAGATTTTTGGGGTGGTTAATTTCTGAGAATGGTCCTTTAAAGAAATGACCATTTTCAACTCTCCGCTCTCCCCATCTTTCTAACAAACGTCAAAATTAAGATCTGCTTCGGAAAGTACTAATCGAGACCTTTCATTTAATACTCCATAAGACTATATTTGATGAAAAAAAAGAATTTGGGGAACAACGACAATTCACTTATGATTTGTACAATCCTATCTGTTGATGAAAATGTATCTGAATTATGGTGCCATTGTTAGTAACTTAGTCGAACATTATAAACAAGAAAAAAAATCACACCATATTAAGCCCTACAAAGGAGTAAACAGTAAACATTTGTATGGCATTCATAATGTGCTGTGCTTTCCTTAATTAACGAACTTTTTCAGCTTTTTTCTTAAAAGAAAATATGATCATAAAATCAGATTCTTTCTACCCTAAATTCAAAAATGTTCAGTATTAGCACTTTGGACGATCTAACGTTTTTTCAAACGCTCTCCGCAAACCGTAAGTGAACTTATTTATGAACGTAATTATTTTCAGCCACTGCTATCAACTACACTTCCCTATCACTTACTTAGATCATAATTAATGGCTTTATGGTGACGCATCATAATATTTTCACACCCTCAAACCACACCTCATCCATTTTCATGTGATTAGATACACTTTTTTCCTACATTCATTCCAATCTCTTTTCAGTGATGGCGGAACTGATGATTTGAAATTCATATATCCAAGGGACCAGCAATCACCACTTAGCTTCCCATTTCAAGCTGTGCGCTCAAATAGCCAACAGAAATGAGTTTGCATTTTAAACCCTAAGTGAATATCATGAATTATTATGTGAATTGTGCCCGAATTAGGCAATACCAAATTCAATTTATCTAGAGACGGAAATGATTATGTTTAATATACATATGTAACATATGTAATGTAATTAAAACATTCCGTTATGTTCATTCTATTTCGTCCTTTTCAAGATTTATAACCTATGATTAAATGGGAGCTTGGTACATACAATACCACATATGTACTACACCATATACTACATATTATATAGAAGAATATTCGGAAGCACACCAACAGACTTACAGACTTCTCTAACCTCTTCCTGCAAACAGGTACATTTCAAAGTACACCTGTTTATGACGAACTTTCTACCATTTTCCAATGTCGTTTGGAAGAATATTTACTACTGTATCTTTTTCCGAACAATTCTGATTGTTTTAAGGTTTTCTTATGTAGTCGCCTAGCTGTATCCTTTGTACACTAGTGGCGCAGCAGGGTTAACAACATTCGAAATTTCGCCCAACTCCTGCACTGTCTTCGGACGCGGCAAGCTTGTCGGGCTGTATTCCTTCAGGGGAAATGGAGTGGCCGAGGAATCTCACCTGTGTTTGAAGCAATTTGCATTTCTCGACGTTTAGGACTAACCCGGCCTGAAGGAGACGTTGAAAAATGCACTCGAGATGGGGTAAGTGCTCAGACTCAGTGGAAGAAGCGACCTCATCCAAGTACACGAAACAGAAATCGAGGTTTCACAGAACCGAGTGAATGAACCTTTGAAAGGTTTGCGCAGCATTGCACAATCCGAAAGTCATCCGGGTGAACTCAAAGAATCCAAAGAGTGTGCATATAGGTATGTCTTCTGGAGCTACAGCGATTTGATGATATGCCTTGGCTAAATCCAAGGTTGAAAAGATGCGGCAATTTGCGAGATGATGCGCAAAGTCATGGATGAGCGGATTTGGATATCGGTCTGGAACAGCCTGTGTATTTAGCCTCCTGTAATCCCCACAGGGGCGCCATTCGCCTTTTGGCTTAGGGACCATATGCAATGAGGAAGACTAACAGCTGTTTGATGTTCTACAGATACCCTGTTACACAAGTTGTTCAAATTCTTTCCGCGCAATAGCCAGCTTCTGGGGTGGGAGAGAACGCACCTTCGCACATTGTGCTTCACTGGTTTAGAGAGACTACACTCGGTAGCAATCTGACTGAACTTTTGGAGGAGTGCCCGATCAGAGTCAGTAATGTTCTTCAAAAGTACGGAAAAATTGTTACTTGGGTGAGATGCCATTTGACCCGACGAATTAAGGTTGGTCGTGGGATCTATAAGAGACCTGTTTTGTAAGTTCACCAGCAACCCATAGTGACACAAGAAGTCTACACCTAGTTTGGGGAAGCTGACATCCGCAAGGGTGAATCGCCACGAAAACGTCTTACGCAAGCCAAGACCCACGTCCACTAGATGTTTATTCGGGAGAAATTTACTGCCGCAAATGTCAACGGTTGCGGAAATAGCCGATGGTGCCGGGGTACGGGGAGAACCGAAATCTCCGCACTAGTATCTACGAGGTAGTTGCGCCTGACACCGTAATTACATCGCGAATGTGTAAACGTAGTTGCAATAAGTTTTTAAGGTAACAAAAAATATACTATATTATGAAAGTTAAAACGCGTGCACTTTCAATCACAGTTGGAGCAGAAGAGAATGGTTGGTTTCCCATGCGGTCCACTTGCTTCCAACGAACGGAGCTTTTTCACCGCTGGCTCTCTCCTCTCGTGGCGAGTTCGAATAAGCCACGGAGAGCAAGATTCGAAATAAATTTCGAATGTTGATAACCCTGCTGCACCACACACTTTTATGTCGAGTTTGTCCTTGAGAGTATTAAGCCGGCTCCACAAGTTTGCTGCAAACTCCAAACCTTCATAAATGCATTGATTTTCCGTATCATACAGCAACTTAGCGAGAAACTAGCTTGATAACTTTCTTGCAATCTGTGGCTAAAATTAAGCCGGCTCCACACAGTTGCCGCAAACTCCGAACCACCGTGCAAAGTGAGCTACAATTCGGTTGCAACTGCAATTTAGAATGAACATTTCACGAGGTTCAGTCCAAGTCGAAAAGGTTTGTTCACAAACTTCATTCCACACCGCTCCTTCATCACGCCCACACCCATGCGCACACATTCCAGAAAGTATGATTCGTCCTCACTAGACCAGTCATACATTTCATTAAATAACACCCATGTGCGATCGCCGGCAGTGCATAAATTAGACAGAGTGCTCACAAACATATGGATGCGTTGCAAGCGCAGGCGGCAAATCCGTTTTGATTTGTGCCAAGAAACCGGCATTCGATCGGATCGGTGGCACAAGTGCCAGCGAACTTACACATACTAAACCAAACACCCTATCCATGTTTGCATTTACGATGGTTTGTTGAGGTGTGGCAAGTGTGTGGATGCGCCAAATCGACTACAAGCGCTTGCAAACGTACAGAAACTAAGTCAAGCACCCTATCTACACGTTTGCATTTGTGACTGTTTCTTAAGGTTTGACAAATATGTAGAAACGCTTTTTTGTTGAGGATCCTGAGTCCGCACCCACTAGGTGATGGACCGGACCACTTGGGAAGCAACTTGCTTCCTCTTTTGTAGTCCACGGACTCCTCTTTTTGAATTAAACACCCAGTGGATGCGGACTCAGGTCTCCTAGCATCCTCAACAAAAAATTTACTTCGGCCTGGTTTAGTTCTGACTTCTGACGGGTTTCACTTCAATATAATTCGTACTCATTACGTGTTTGCGATTATATATAAATGGAGCGATTATCATCTGTCTTTACTTTCGGTTACGCTGCTCCAGGACAGAGGTGAGGTAGCGTCCGATGAGTTGCCTCTGCCCTGGACGAAAACGTCAGTCAACTTTTTCCTTTTTTATGTAGATAGGTCTTTACATTAGTAGAAGCCTGGAGGTTATTCCTTATATTGCTAGAGTTAAACAGTTTTAGTCTAGCTTTCTCTTTCAACATTTGTCTTGACCACAATGAGGTCCATTATCCCAGAATATGCCATTAGTGGATCGCACTAGAGCGATATTGTCCAGAAGTATGGAGGACGATTGCAAGCTTCTCGGAAACTTTTGGGGGGAACTGAAGCATGTTGCTAGAAACCGTCGTGTTCCAAATAGGGGTTTATTATAATCATTTATATGCGGATACGGAAGGTCGCGGGTCAAATCACTCTGGTGGCAGTGTTATTTGTATCGTGATTCAGATACCAGTCGACCCAGCTATGAATGAGTACCTGAGTCAAATCAGGGTAATAATCTCGGACGAGCGCAATATTGACCACATTGCCTCCTAAAGTGTACTGTAGTGTACCGTTACGGTCTTGAATGAAGTGCTCTAACATACTTCAAGGCCCTGATCCAGTATGGATTGTGGCACCAACGATTATTATTATTATTATTTACACCTTCTCGATCCTTCTCTTCAAGACCTTCCACAAAATTCAAGGTCACGGCGGGTACTTTCGGCAATAATTCATCCAAATGCTAACACAAACTTCCGTTGTTGAAAACTGCACTGCTTAAACTCTCTATTGGAATTTATTGAGTGATCTGAAAAAACACCGTTGGTTCCTCGTGTTATCGCAATAGATTGCGACAAAAATCTTTTCGGAGTTCTTCTCGGATAGAACGTAAAACAGAGCCATAGCAAAGGACTCGATACATCATGTTTCATACCTGAACTGAGGCTTTGTAAACTTCCCATAATTCGAATTCACTATGAAGTCAAATTCTATCGCAAGTGAAATATTGTCGACACAGTACTTTCCATTACATTGTTGTGTAACAGAATCCTAACAAATAAGTGAACTTCCAACTATATACAAATGGAACTGCCGAATACCTTAGTAATTAGGGTACTGAGGTGCCGCAAAGTAGCTCGCGGTCCATATCTCACTTTCATTCATTTCTATTCGTCTAGACCCATAAACAGCGAAACGCAATACATATATGAATTGACGAAAGCAAAGACCTTCTGAGTAGCACCGATAGAGAGAACACAGGCGCGGAACAGTCACAACTCAATGTTGATATTGAGGTAGTTGTACTATTTGCATATTTTGAACAAATCGAAAGCGGATTTGGTCCTGTTGAGTGGCATCAAGTTCGGTGCCACCGTTAGCAAAAATAACGCTACCTAGATACACACATTTTTCGACAGCTTCGATGTTCTGTCAATTAACGGAAAAAGGAGAAATGCGAGACCAGACAGTGAACCTTGGTTTTTTAGTACTTATCCTCAGCTCAACCCTGCCTGCCTCTCTCCTAAGCCACTTGGTTAAAGTCCATGACTTGGTGAGAGAGCAAACAGATCTCATCAGCGCAGTCGAGGTGTTTGAGGAAAGATGAGGTAGCCCATTGAATTTCAGGTGCACTCCCTGCTCACGGTATCGAAAGCTCTCTCGAAATCGATGAAGAGTATATAAAATGGTAATCTAAACTGTACATAGTGTTCCACAATGATTTGAAAATTGGTTTGTAGGTGTAGGTGGAGGATCTAAAAAGGAAACTACTCTGGTTTCTGTCGATCAAGCTTTCGAGATGGTCCTTAATGCTTTCCGAAATTATTTTAGCTTTTACATCCGTAACAGCAGGAAGCAAGCAAATACTCCTACAGTAGCTATACTCAAAACAAGTACCCTCATACCGATTCTCCACTTCTTCCACTCTCCTTCTTCTGTTTGGAGGAGCAGTTCGTATTTACATGTTATGGTCGTTTGCAATATTATCTACAAAAAGCAGAATTTTGCGGGAGATTATACAATGAAGAATCATGGTGAAGTGCTCCTTCCATCTCCACAGCTGCGCATTATTGTGGATGAGAAGCCCGCTTGTAGCGATAAACAGTGCTTCCACATCTTTGCTTGGCATTGAAATGAGAAAATTATAATATAATTTAGGTAAATAGTATGATTGAAACATCACTAGCGCAACGAAAAAGTTTACTTTGAAACCTTCGCCACACAGAACACGTTCTGTCGAGGCCACCAGCTATCTCTGCCCGTAGTGATCTGTCAATGTAGTTGTGTGATGCAGTATTGCATTGCAGATGCCATACACAATGCGATCTCTCGCGATCCACTCTAGATGGCGGCAGTCAGCGGTCTGTTTGTACAAATTTTCAGAATTGGTGGGCAATCTGTTCAGTGTAATAAGTGAAGATACGGAAAAGAAGGTGATATTTGTATAGTTTTGAATTTCTATGATAAATTATTAAAATCTTAGGAATTTAAATTGTTTATAAAGTATTTTTCCATAATTTGCCTTAAACATTATTAATATTTCTCTGGGTTCTACTGGTTTTCTCCAATTCATTGTGCACTTTTCAATGCTAGGTTATTATAATTATAATTCTTCGTAAAAGTTGTCAGTACAAATGAAAGTACTAGAAAAACCTATCTTCGTGTGATTGCAGTTCGCAACCAAGACGATGCAATTCTCGAAGTATTCCTTTTTTCTCATCAGGGTGATAATCTCGGGCGAGCGTAATGTTGACCACATTGCCTCCTACAGAGTACTGTAATCCTGTAGTCTACCATTACGACCTTGAATGAAATACTCTAGCACAGTTCAAGGGTACTTGTTAGAAATAACTGGATCGATCACAAGATATCGCATTGTGTGTGACAATATCATATTGCCGATCGCCCCGACAAACGCGCGATCTCTGATAGCCGCGACAGATCGCTTTCCACGCGCCAAAAGCTTAAGAGTTCTTTTCTCCTTTTCTACCTAACTCCCATTGGGAAGTTGGGATATTTTAGAGGTCCATGTCCTTTCGATGCGAACGTCCAATATAGCGCAGAAAAACTATTCCATTAACATTTCCCACTTATTTTTGAAATTTCGGGGAAATATTCTTCAAGTAGAATACTATCGATTTAAAAAAAAAATTCGGGAAACCTCTAATTGGGTATCTCCCCCTTAAACCTATTTCGGTGCATGTTCCGAGCAAATTAGAATTTTGACAGACATGTCCGGCAAAATTTGCTTAGTGTTGATATACTACGGCAATCAAAACTCGCTAGATTTTCAGTTTGTTGAATAGCGTTGCTCTCGTGATTAGCAATAGTCTAATTGGAATTTTTGGGTATTCCAATTCATTTAGATCATTTCAGTAGTTTCCGACAAGCCCTGCTTCAATTTGATACCTGATGGTCATCTCCAGATACACCATTTTTTCAATCAATTAAGAATTTGCAAATTACGTGTTTTTTTTCCTGTAATAAGGCTACATGGTACTTTCTATCACCCTATATCCTTCAATAAAGATAGTACCTAGTTTTACCTCGGTGTATAATACATATATGTATAGTTGAACCATCAAAAATTGTAGGAAACTTTCTAAACTGCAGCATTCATCTACAGCTACGGAAGTTTGTATTTTCACTTCAAGAATAGACTTCATTTCACGAAACAGATGTGCGGCCTTAACCCCTTGTAAAAGCAATTTCTTATCCACTCAACGCACTCTAAAACATTAAAAATTAAAAGCCGAGATCGAAAGGAGCCACCGCAATAGTCATAAATCAGAGCAATCCCAGCCAAGATGGCTAAAAGAAGTGCATTTCTGTTTTGACAAGAACGTGCACTTCTTTTAACCTTTATGTTTTCCGATAGCTAATGCATTTCTTTGCATTTCATAAATAATTTCCTTGCATTGGATTCCTACCGCAAGATCAATTTCGAGCATTTGATCGAATCGCTTCTGCTGATTTGTGGTTAAGATCCGTTCCCTTACAAATTTCCTGTAGTCTTTTGGGTTGATCCCGAACAAGAGTGTTCAGAAAAATGTAAAATAAATGAAAAATATTTTTGAGGAAACGTTTGACGAATAGCAGAATCATGAAAACACCCATAAATTACGGGCCAGGAAAATGGAAAAGGCGACAAGATTTAAGTACAACAAAACGTTCGAGAATCTGATACAAAGAGGTGTACCGTCATCATCTCTACATGGCATCACTTAAGTTGTTCCCCCATTTGCGTTGGAATTCTAGCGCCATTTGTAGTAAAACACGATGCGCTAAGTGGTTCCCATTTAAAACTTATATCTACATGCTCGTTCTAAATCTAAAGAATAGTGAATGCCAGCCGACTATTTTAGATACTGCTTGTTATTTTTAGAATGCATTACATTGAATGCAATTTGATGGCTCTTTTATTTTAGAAAAGTCAATATTTCGGATTTATGATTCATGAAATTGAGTTGATCAGATCAATAATTCTGAATTTTAGTTCACTGGATTTCAGCGGCAATTACAATATAGAAATAAATATAACCGAACATATATGTATATGCAACCAACGAAATATACGCCAAAGAACGACTTAACAATCATCAAAAAATAATCAATAGCCAGCGTTTAATAAAATAATTTGTTTCAAATTCAATAAAAAATATCATGTCCATCACTATTTTCTTTTGTTCCCTTTACGTTCCGAAACTCTTGAACACATTTTTCTAGAGATTCTTCTTCAAGATGTAAGATTAGCCGCTCCCTTTTATCGTCGTGATCCGATTTTCTTTTCTCTCTTATCGGATGATCTTCAGGAGATACAGGTATGTACGTTCCCTTAGTTTCCTTTGTTCTTCTGTAAAAATGTGTAGTCAGGGTGCGAGGAATCTTTCATTGTGAAGATCGCAGCATTAGCCTTAATGATGGATCCGTTGCGATGCATCATTTTAACACTACATTATGTCAATTTTATGTCACAATTTCATTGAAAGGAAGATCATTTTTACGCTTGGATGGTATAAACACTTTCCCTTTGTCTACGCCGGCTGTAAGGAAAATTTGGTTACATGCTTTGTAGCTCACCGACTGAAACGAAGTGGTCGACGCTGGAAAAATTCTTACATGGTTCTTGAAAAAGTTGAATATATAAACGAGGTCGCCAAAACCTTCAAAATAATCTATATTATTATATCATTTAAGCTAAACTAGTTGGAATTGCTTTTAAGCTTTCTTGAGATCTAAAGGAATTTCCTTCGGATGTAATTATAAAGCAACAAAAAATTATCAGCAATAAACAGATGAAACAAGTCGGGAAACCGGTATCTGGACGCTTCAGGTACGAAAGGTTTTGTGTATTTCTTAGTACGTAGCACGTAATATATCCACATATTATGTGAGAGTATCCACTTTCGGGTGATATTGACATTCATAGCGTTGAATTTGCAAAGAAGCAAAAAATTTGACGTATGATAACTTTGTTAGTAATACCGCCATTTCCATCAAACTTGGTAAGATCATGCTCTATGTTATAGCCTACATCATTGCAAAATTTAAGGGTGCTAGGATGAACTTTAGGGGGGGGGGGGGGTTTGCAGCCAATTACTAAAAATTATAGTAATATACTATTATTAACTTTATTTAAACAGATATCAATATGAAAGGTATTTCGGAGCCCAAGCACAATATAGTGGCAGCGTCGCGATTTTTTCCAGATTTTTGGGTTTGGTAGTTTCTGAGAATGGCCCCCTTAAAGAAACGATCATTTTCAACCACTCTCACTCCCCACCTTTCTAACAAATGTCAGAACTAAAACCGGCTTTGAAAAGTACTAAGTGAGACCTTTAATTTGATACCCCACATGACTATATTTGATGAAAAAAATTTTACACCCCCCTTTTGAATGTATGGGAACCCCTCCTTAAATTCAACGTAAAAGGATGTAACTCACTATATGTATGAGCGTTCACAGTTCCCACCTTTGTACCAAATTTGGAGTCAATCGCTATAACCGCCTCCGAGAAAAATGCGTGTGACGGACAGACAAGCAGACAGACAGACGGCCAGACGAGATGAGATGGCAAATATATACAATGCGAAGCCAATCTCTCCCTTATCGCAGACAAAGAACGCTGAGAGGGAGAGATCTATAAATAGATGGCAAGAATGGTGGGAACGCTCGGGAAACGGTCGGTGGAGTCACAGTTTCATTCCTGCCATCAAGGAGTGGTTGGAGAGACGACACGGTGAGATTAATTATCATATAATCTCACCCAGTTTCTCACGGGGCATGGGCCAATACTTGCACAGGTTTAAATTGGGCACTTCACCCGACTGTCCAAATTGCGATGGAGTCCAAGAGGACCCAGAGCCTATATTCTTCCACACTGTCCGAGATTTGTGGAAGAAAGGAGGAATCTAGATGAGACTCCAGGAGAGGTGCTGACACCAGAAAATCTGGTGCCGAAAATGTTAGCACATCAAGAGAATTGGGATGCGGTTAACTCCATGATCGCATCTATCGAAAATAAACTGCAAAAGGCAGAGGAGAGGACAAAAGCGCGGTCACGTGGGCCGCGTATAGAAGAAAGGTGACTAAGCTAAAGTGAGCTGACTCCGCCCCGTGATGTAATTCCTCCTGATGGTGCCGCGGGGCAGGGAGGGAGTCGGGTGTGGCTTTACTGGGTAAAAATCCCACACGCTGGTGTGTCCAGACCAGTGTCTTTTGAAGATTTCCACCTCCTGAAGGAAAAAAATACGGGCAGACAGACAGGAAACCGTAAACACAAAACCTTAAAAATGAACTAAAAATTATGGCCGCTATGGGCTGTTAAAGTTGTTTGAGCGATATTGACTAAAACACATTTTTTCGTACTAGAAAAGATACTTTCGGTTTGGTATTGATTAAAACATAGTATATTGTATTTTAGTGAAAAAAATTTGCACCGAACCGTATTGTTAAGGAACTCATTAATGTAGAATTGTTCGATTGTTGCATATTCCTCAGCAAACTTTAGCTAACACGGTTAAATGGTCCAAATAGTTCGGCTATTAATGTCAGTACTCGAAATCATCGAAAAGTAGGTCCAACGTAACTTGAAAGCATCTATTAGAAAAGTTCCTCATAAAACTGAAATGATCACACAAACTCCATAAAGTTTCAACTATCACGGACAATAATAAACAAGTCGGGAAACCGGAAGCTGGACGCTTCAGGTACGAAAGGTTTTGTGTATTTCTTAGTACGTAGCACGTAATATATCCATATATTATGTGAGAGTATCCACTTTCGGGTGATATTGACATTCATAGTCTTCAATTTTCAAAGAAGCAACAAATTTGAAGTATTATAACTTTGTTAGTAATAGTGCGATTTCTACCAAACTTGGTAAGATCATGCTGTATACTATAGCCTATATCACTGCATATATATCATGGTACTAGGATGAGCTTAAGGGGGGTATTTAACCTATTACAAAAAATTGTAGTAATATACTATTATTAACTTTATTTAAACAGATATCGGCATGGAAGGTATTTCGGAGCCCAGGCACCATATAGTGGCAGCCTCCTGATTTTTTTCAGATTTTTGGGTTTGGTAGTTTCTGAGAATGGCCCCCTTAAAGAAGTGATCACTTTCAACCCCCCGCGCTCCCCACCCCTCCAACGAATGTCAAAATTACGATCGGCTTTGAAAAGTACTAATCGAGACCTTTAATTTTATGCCCCACATGACTATATTTGATGAAAAAAAATTTTACACCCCCCTTTTGCATGTATGGGGACCCCCCCTTAAATTCGACGTAAAAGGATGTAATTCACTGTATGCGTGAGCGTTCACAGTTCCCACCTTTCTACCAAATTTGGTGTCAATCGCTATAACCGTTTCCGAGAAAAATGCGTGTGACGGACAGACAGACAGACAGACAGACAGACCGACGGACAGACAGACAGACAGTAAACCGATTTTAATAAGGTTTTGTGTTTACACAAAACCTTAAAAAACGATAGAATCTAATCCATACCCCTGGACATGAACACGAACGATCAAGATATGAAAATCGACCAAAAAAGAATTCTATGCGATAACTTTGAGAATATGATGCCTCTCTACGTTCAGCAGCGCTTCGATGAAGCATAATCGACGTTCCTACAGGAATTAGTGACTAACCAGAAAACAAAAACAACGCAGCAGCAGTACAAGGCTAATTTAACAGGTTTCATCATCAATGTTTCACGGTGTGCGCTCAATTTTGGAAGCCAGAGTTTGAGCTAACCCTTACAAAAGTTTCTAGATTCCTAGATATTTGTATTATTAATATCCAAGGTGTTTTGTAAAGTTTTCCTTAAATAATAAATTTATGTTGAAGATTATTTAAGCACGAAGTGCTGGCAAACTTCCTTATTCTTTGGAAAACTTATTCAAGCGATTGTCATAACACAGCTCCTCGTATGACAAGCCCTAATGATCAAAAGAATAAAAACAAAAAAGCCGAATTGAATAACAGTCAGTGGCTAAACCTTTTGAAATCAATTGAAAGGCATATTACGTTAGCGTGAATTACATGACCATACCATCGAACATGCTTATCTAGCAATTTTGTCACGATCAGTGCTGTCACGATCAGTGCAACCGCTAGTGCAAAACATCATCTTCGTCTCTTTTATCGCTAAATACAGTTTCTTGTCTTTGATAGCCGGGTAGCACTCAGAACCGTAGAGGACGAAATCACGAATTGTACTGTGATACATTGTAGACTCGAGACCACTGTAGATCTACTATAGGCAGTACCCTTACAAAAATGACCCCACTTGCGAATGTGCTTGCAGAAGCTTATCTGTACACATCAGAGACGCTAAACAAGGAAAAGACATAATCTTCGTCAAATCGTATTGGTAAGAGAGAGATCGGTGAGCTTTTGCTATTCTGCTACTACGGCGTGCTCACCCATATAGCAAAAAGTTGTTTCACGTATTCACTTATACATAAGCTAAATCTTGCCAATCTCACCAATACATTGGCAAGTCCGGGCGGTATGTCAAACACAGCTGATCGGATTTTCGTTACATCTCGCTCATGCTCAAGGGCAAAACAATTTGAAATCGTGTGTACTCGCACTGATTTCCCCCGTGAGGGGCAAGGGGGAGTGTGGTAACTGTGTAGTATCTAACTGTGCTCGAGACGTGTTCTGATACACCGATCACAAAAAGCGCCAGTTGAGGAGCACGACTTCATCCAAGTTGCGCTGATGCGTTATAGGGTCCCTACACTATCACTGTCGCATGCTGTTGCGCAATGTATGGGCGTCTTTGATGAGTTGCGCAAATATTTGACGAATTTCAAATATGTTTGAAATCTTTTGCGCAACGGAGACGTTTGCGCAACCCGTTGTGTTGCGTATGAGCATATTGTGCGCCCATCGCCCTTAAACTGTTATAGCCATTCAAAGTGGGGTTCCTTTTACATCAGCATGGTCAAGTTGAATCTTCAAGCCTATTCCGTGAGAAGGGCAGAATGGGGTGGATATGTAGAAGGAAGAGAAAGATTCTCTTTTTTAATCGCGTTAAAGGACAGCGGCGGTCAAAATCCCTTTAAACGATAGAGTTTAATTTTCAACCCTATTCCCGCAGTGGTAAAGGATGTCCTCTCTCTCAAATTCCCTCCGTCTAGTGGGGGTATCATTATGGTAAAGTCGGGTTTGCTAACCATAACCCCGGAGAGTAAGAGTGTAAAGAGGATATATTGAATGAAAAAAAATGTCCGGCCTTTCCACTTCTGTTAAAGTTACGGTACTTCAAAAAGGGGCTATTCTCGAATCATAAATAAGCTGGTAGAGTAATTATCGTCCCAGTGTGCAAGGGGGGCTATAGAGGACGCCACCCCCTTGCCCCTCTATCTCTCCCGATAACAATACAAATAGATGCAATAGCATTTTAATGGCATGTTACTTAAACCGTTTCCAACTTGTAACTAATGTTAGAACAAAATTTCGCTAAGTGTATGGGGAATACAATTGCACAACGCAACGTTGCGCACCCCCGTTGCGCAAATTGTTTGACAATGTATGGACCCTTTTAGGGAACTTTATAGGGCAGTTCGCCGTTAGCTGATAGCATTGATTCAAGGTATTTAAATTGCTCAGTTCTCAACAGGCCATTGCTACTGAGGGTGATATTGCAGTTTCATTGATGTTGTTCTTCGAAAATTTTGGTTTGTTCAGATCCATTGTTAGGCCATGCTGCATGAGGCGATTATTCCACTTTCGGACAAGTTGCTGGAAATCAGCTTTATTACAGTAAGTGATACATAAAAGAAAATTGAACGTAGCATTGACCAGTTACAAAATCAAATCGCTTGTCATTCTAGCGTAATAGTTCATAATATATCTAATTGTTAGAAAATCATTTCTTTCCCGTATAGTGTGGACCGAAAAGAACATTATAGGTTGCTTTACTTATAACTATCCAATTCTGTACTATTGTAATGTCCGTGACTTCTCAACGTCGTTGGGTTTATCCTGTGACGAGCTGACAAGAGATTCATTTGCCTGTATGCAGCATATATCTTTTTCTACTATTTAACTCTCTTCAACTCTCTCTTCCCCTCCTTTCAATTTTCTATTTCCGGTTTCCGGTTTTATATTTTTATACTCAAACCATAAAAATTAGTTTGGATTTTGAGCTCCCTACACATTTGGATTAGGTTGGGTCCAAAATTTTAATGTTATTGTTTTCAAGAAATTTGGTTATGCTTTGTGGGAAGGCGCAGTCATACAATACTCTCATCTGAAAACCATTTTATGGTCTGTAGGGCCATGCATTGCTTCAAAATATCCTTATACTGGTCCTGGTGCATGGGGTCCTTTATTTCGATGTACACCTTAGCAGTTTCTTTAGAGCTTATGGCGCGCCATATCACGACTGAATTGGAGTGTTAGGTAGGTTCTAAAATTGAACTGTCGTTGAATTTTTCACCAGTTCTGCACGGGGCAAAATCAGTCCTGTCATCCATAATATGAATCGGCGTCTGCAAAGCAAATCTAAACAAAATGTTTTAATACCTTTGTGGGAATATTTTAAAAGCGGTTAAAATTATTTTTGAATATAAACTATTCCAGCCTTATCCCAATTTTTTTGCGTCCAGTGCTGATGCTTTTTGACCCATGTCAGACTTCGCCTTCTTTAAAGGCTTGCAAAATCTGAACCCCATTTGTGCAAACTGTCCTTCTTTGACGAATCGTTGTTCTATTAAAAATATTTAGGGCAGACTCATTTACCTTTTCTAATATATTTTCTCTCGAGGCATTCAGCGATTTCTTACGACTACATGATGAATTTATCTTTTAGTACGAGCTGTTATGGCCCGTTTTCTGCAACACTCTTCGTTCCAACTGACACCAACAGGTTTACATCTATCCACCTTTCTCTTAATATTTCGGTTACCCGAATGAAAAACTCTAACAATTTTATCCTAATTTATATCCTTTTGTCCTGTGGGAAATCCTTAGTTAATAAATAATAAATGCACAATACAAAATTAAATATCACTAGATAGAAGAAATTATCAATGTTCTCAAAGTTGTATTCTCCTATCCTTATTCTTCTTCGTGTTTGACCAGTGCGGTTTGATGTTGTTGGTTGATTCGTCTTCGGTGCTGACGTTGCCACCATATATTTTGTCTTGCCTTCATTGATGTGCAGCCCAAGGTCTCGCGCCAATCGCCGCCTGCTCGATCTTGATGAAGGCAGTTTGTTCGTCTCGGGTGGTTCTTCCCATGATGTAGATATCGTCAGCATAGGCCAGTAGTTGGGTGGACTTAAAGAGGATCGTACCTCTTGCATTTACCTCAGCATCACGGATTATTTTCTCGAGGGCCAGGTTAAAGAGGACGCATTATTGAGCATCCCCTTTTCGTAGACCGTTGTTGATGTCGAATGGTCTTGAGAGTGATCCTGCTGCTTTTATCTGGCCTCGCACATTGGTTAGGGTCAGCCTAGTCAGTCTTATCAATTTCGTCGGGATACCGAATTCTCTCATGGCCGTGTAAAGTTTTACCCTGGCTATGCTATCATAGACGGCTTTAAAATCGATGAATATATGGTGCAACTGGTCCATATTCCAACAGTTTTTCCATCGCTTCCCGCAGAGAGAAAATATGATCTGCCGCTGATTTGCCTGAATGAAGCCTCTTTGGTATGGGCCAATGATGTTCTTGGCATATGGGGCTATCCGGCCTAGCAAGGTAGCAGAGAATAACTTATAGATGGTACTCAGCAACGTGATACCTCTATAATTGCTGCATTGTGTCCTTCGCGACCCGTTTATTGGTAACCAAAGTGCAGGTCTTATCATTAACACAACAGCAGTGTTCGATAGTTTTTTGGCATCCGGATACAGATCTTTCTTGCACCCTCAGTGTCCAGTTTATCATAAAGATCTTTGTAATAGACCGCTTGGGTAAAAGCGACCCCTTTTTTCACTTCACAGGCTTGATGATGCCAAGACCTGCATAGGCCGCTTTGTAGATCGTGTTTTTAGCTTGATTCCACGATCCTTCGACATTCGCAATGGTCGGGAATCTCGTAAGCAAGATTACTTTTTCCTTTTTTCTCACGGAATCGCAACCAGTTCGAAATTCGTGGTAGATCAATGCGCTACTTGCGTTATTTGATTGGTGGTGTGTATTCACAATAGGTCACTTTAGTCTCTATGAATTCATTTCGCAAGACAGCATACAATGTTAATAGTAGTATGACATATTAAATCCATATTCTTTATGGGATACTGGTAGCCTGCAGAATAGTCGTACAATGAAATATTTCCACATTTTATATGTGGAAAGAAAACATTTCATACCTGAAGCGCTGAATTTACTGTTTCCGGAATTATGCATCGGAGAGATAGTACTTTGTTGCAAATTATAGAGACTGATTCTCTGTCCCGTACTTTGAACATATTGCCAAACTAGTTACGTTATGGAAGACGATTCTTAAGCCGATAAAGTGCGCAGACCCTTTTTTCCATCTTTGACAATGGTAGTATTTGTCCCTCGTCGTCAGTATAATCTCTGATCCACTGTTATTCTAGTTGTTGGGATGTTCATCAAAATTCTTAATCCATCACTCCAGTGTATTCATACTGTCGGAAATCAGATTTTCCTTTTGTCTCTCTCTCTCTAAATACATATATCTTCATCATTTCGATTTGTTGGTAAGCCATTCACACCTGCTATGGCTATTCCATGCACTCCTTGAGTTCACAGATCTTTGGTACTCCCAGGCTTCCTTTTCCATCTGTGAGGTCGCTTTCCCTCTCGATATTTTCAACATGCATTCTTTGAGTTGATCGTTGACAATTCCTCCTATCTAGGATTGAAAATCACAACCGATAACAGCTACGATGATGCAATCCGCGCACGGTTGTTGTCAGCCAACAGAACCTATTTCTTCTTTTTCTTCAGCCTTTGTCTCGTCCGGATAGCTGAGTGGTTAGAGCGCAAGGCTGTCGTACGGAAGGCCGCGGTTCAAATCTCACTGGTGGCAGTGGAATTTGTATTGTGATTTGACGCCAGATACCAGTCGACTCAGCTGTGAATGAGTACCTGATTCAAATCAGGGTAATAATCTCGGGCAAGCGCAATGCTGACCACATTGCCTCCTAGTGTGCCGTTACGGTCTTGAATGAAGTGCTTCAACACATTTCAAGGCCCTGATCCAACATGGATTGTTGCGCCAACGATTATTATTATTATTATTTGCCCCGTTTACAAGCGGGGTCGGCTCGTCGTGATCGGCTTCGCCATTTGGCTCTATCGAATCCCTGATCTGGGTGCAATCTGGAGACTTTCAAATCCCCATCTAGCGTATCAAACCACCGTTGTTTAGGTCTGCCTTTTGGTCGTTTACCATGCAGTTCGATGTTCAGACCAATCCTGGCAAGTGAATTCTCGTTTGCGCGAATTGCGTGACCATACCATCGAAGACGCCTCTCTCGCAACTTTTCCACGATCGGTGCAACCCCATAACGATCGCGGACATTCTCATTTCGGATGTGATCTAGACGTGTGACGTCACTAGTCCAACGCAGCATCTTCGTCTCCATTACCGCAAGACGCCGTTCATTGTCTTTTATAGTCGGCCAACACTCAGAACCATAGAGAGCGACTGGACGGACGACATTGCGGTAAATTTTAGATTTGAGACGTTCGTTGATACGTCGATCACAAAGAATACCAGTTGTGGAACACCACTTCATCCAGGTTGCGTTAATGCGTGAAGCAATTTCATAACGCAATTCTCCATTGGCTGATAGCATTGACCCGAGGTATTTAAATCGCTCAGATCACTGCCGCTGACAGTGATTGTGCCTATTTCAACAGAGCCTATTTCAGCTTACAAAAACTGTTCCGCTCGAAACGTCTCACCATAGGGTCGAAGCTCTTACTGTACAAGACAATGATCTTGCCACTCCTCATGTATTCCTCGGAAACTTGGGTTCTTAGCAAGAAAAATTGCGAACTCTTGGCCGCATTCGAGAGAAGAATCCTCCGAAGAATTTTTGGCCCCCTACATGAGGATGGACGATTCCTACACAATGACAAAACCTATGAGCGATACCATGACCGTACGGTTGTGGATAAAATCCGTCTCAATAGGTTACAGTGGACGGGTCAGTTAATCCGTATGAATGAGGATGATCCCACCCGGAAAGTCTATAAGGGCAATATCTATGTTAGAAAAAGAAGACGAGGCAGACCCTGCCTAAGATGGAGCGATGGCGTAGGCCAAGACGCCAGACAGCTTTTAGGGATATTGAATTGGTGGACCTCGGCGTAAAACCGATATGTCTGGAGTTCCTTATTAAGGCAGGCCTAGACCGGATACCGGTTGTTGCGCCGTTGATGATGATGATTCTTTGAGTTTGCTCTATATGTAGCGTTCTTGGCCCTAGTCGCAAAAAAAGTCGGAACAGCTGGTTCGACGTTGAATGCAAGGTAATGTTGCACTTTCAAAGGAGGCGGGCACGCGCGGAGAATTATCACGAACTTCGGCGAGCAGAGAAGCGACTTCGCAGGCCGAAAAAGGAAGCCTGGGAGCACGTGAACTGGAAAAGTACAAGGATCAATCGCACCAGGTACGGAAATTTTACCAACAAGTCAGTAGAATGAATTCTTGTACACCTCGATGCTCATCCTGCCAAGACAAAGACGGAAATCTGATTTCCGACAAAATGGGCATAATGGAGCGATGGGTTGAGAATTTCGATGAACTACTGAACAGCCAGAACATCTACGAATTGGACATCCCCCCAAGTGAGGACAAGGGATAAATGCTGCCACCACCAAGTGCAGAAGAAAGAGTCCGTGCAATTCATCGGCTTAAAAATCATAAGTCGCCAGGAGCCGACGGAATTAATGCCTGACGACTGGCGACGACGCATTATCTGTCCCTTACATAAAAAGGGAGATATTCCACAGTGCAGCAATTATAGAAGTATCTCGTTGCTGGGTATCATATATAAGATATTCTGCGCTATCTTGCTAGGACGAGTAGCAGCATACATCCAGAACATAATCGGCCCATACCAAAGAGGCTTCGTTGCAGACAAATCAGCAATAGAACAGATCATTCTCTCTGCGGAAAGCAATGGAAAAACTGTTGAAATATGGACATCAGTTGCACCATCTTTTCATCGACTTTAAAGGTGCCTACGATAGAGGCAGGGTAAAACTGTACACAGCCATGAAAGAATTCGGTATCCCAACGAAATTGATAAGGCTAACTAGGCCGACCCTGAAATAGCAAGCAGCATCACTTCCGAGGCCATTCAACATCAACAACGCTCTAAGACAAGGGGATGCGTCCTCTTTAACCTGGGCGTAGAAAAAGTGTCCGGATAGCTGAGTGGTTAGAGCGTGAGGCTGTCGTACGGAAGGTTGCGGTTCAAATCTCAAAAGTGTCAGTGGAATTTGTATCGCGATTTGACGTCGGACAACAGTCGACTCAGCTGTGAATGAGTACCTGAGTCAAATCAGGGTAAAAATCTTAGGCGATCGCAATGCTAACCATATTGCCTCCAACAGCGTACTGTAGTCCTGTAGTACACCGTAACGGTCTTGGATGAAGTGCTCTAACACATATGGATTGTTGCGCCAACGATTATTATTATTATTAGAAAAAGTGATACTTGATGTTGAGGTAAATGCGAGGGGCACGATCCTCTTTGAGTCCATCCAAGTACTGATCTTTGCTGACGACATCGACAGCATGGGAAGAACGGTCCGAGTCGTACAAACTGCCTTAATACAGATCAACCAGGCGGCGCGAGATTTTGGTGTGCACATCAATGGAGGCAAGACGAAACATACTGTGGCAACGTCGGCACCAAAAACCAACCAACCAACAACTAGAGACTACAACTTTAATAACGAGGAAGTCTATAAGCAATACCATGACATGGTTGTGTATAAAATCAATAGGTTGCGGTGGGCAATGATGCAACCCAAAAAATCTATAAGAGTAATATATATGGTAGAAAAGCTAAACTAGGTATTCCCTGCCTGATATCGAATTGGTGGACCTCGGCGCAAAACCAGGATGTCCTGTTCCTTATTAAGGTTAATTACCGCGGCGAATCTTATTAATTTTGAGGGGCAGTTACCTGAATCTGTGTTTACTAACCGCGTCGCGTCTGCTCTAAAAATTTCCAAACTTTCCCAAAGGTCCAAGGTTGTGGTTCGGTTTGTATGACGCAAGAGGTCAAGATTTTCCCATTGAATGGTATGGGCTTCTTCGACTATGTGCGCTGCCACTGATGATCTTATGCACGACTTTCGTCTCCGAATACTACTTACCGCTTCTTTAATGTGTTCATGAAATCTAGTCGTTATAAGGCGTTTAGTCTGTCCTATGTACATCTTATTACAATCGCTGCACGTTATTCGGTAAATACCGATTTTTTTCCGCTGCCAAAGGATCCTTGACGCTTCCCCGTATATTCCGCAAGGTGGACGTTCGACTCGAACTTACGACTTCCAGTTGAAATTTTTTTATCCAATTCCTGATGTTGTTAAATAGGTAGGAATACGGGATACTTATAAGTCTCGTGGTTGTCTCTTTATGCTGCGAGATTAGTGTTGTATAGGTATGCCTATTGTGTTGCCTGATTTTCTTCACGATCAGCTTCTCAATAGTCTGAGGATTATACCCATTCTTGGTGGATGGGGCTATATAAATTGTATTGTAACATATATCAATTTCCCCATATGTTCTGACATGCATCAAGCCTAAGGTGACGCCATTCGAATAGCGCGTAGTCCATTTGATTGAAGGTGGTCCCAGAATCGCACTCTTGTGTATCTCTTTCTTAGCAAACTTCGAGCGACCATTTTGTGTGACGCTGATAAGTGCACAACCCGCAGTCCATTGTCATTGGTAATGTTGTGTCAACATATATGAGTGCCGGAAAAAGGACCTTTTAAATGGGCTGCTGCGACAACACTATTTTTCCATACCATACTTTTGGCCTTTCCATTTTCGATACAACCTTTTGTGCAGTTTAAACAACAATTATGGAAATGATTGCTAAAAACCCTAAAGGTTTGGAGTTCGTTTTTATTCTTCGGAAAGTACGAGATCAAAAACTCCATATTGTAAAGCTCGCTGAAATCATGCTGCCGAAATGTCGATCAATAAACATAATTGTGTCTGTTGTGTATGATAAACAAGGTGAACACTTCAGGTATGGAAAGTTTTGTGCATTTCTTTTGTAAGTATATTTATATGTAGAATTGTTGCATTCACTCGTAGTTCGTAATGTATACGTGTAATATTGATATTCACTGTTTTGGGTTGCAGTGAACTTACACGGAAGAGACAACTTTGAGTTATAGTAAATTTGTTAGTAATAGTACGCTTTTCACCAAACTTTGAAAGATAATGATTCATATTATTTTAGTAGAATTTTCATGATTTCAGGCTAAACGCAAAGAAGGGTTCTAGTTAATTTCCCAAAAACACAGTAATATACTATCATTACTATATTTGAGCAGCCGATATGGATATAGAGTATTTCGAGACCAAGACGCTTTATGATTTTTTTCAAATTTCTCGGTTGGTTAGCTTCTGAGGATGAATTCGTGAAAGAAACCTGGAGTTGCCAAACCTCCCATCAGGCGCGTCCCTTCGTGCGGATAGGGGAATGCTCGGCGAATGTATCATGGGCATGCACGCATCCGAAGATGTGCATGTACGGGCATGCTGATGCGCAGGCCTGGTAGGTGGGAAGTAAACGCCCACCCGTGGATAAAAATTGGCTATGGGAAGGATACCTAGAAAATAAAGCAAATATGGAAGAAGAGAAAAGTAGTTTTTTTACGGTGCAGGGCTTCGGAATCCCAGTGCCGGTGGTTTCTGAGAGTAAGCAAGCGGGGTCCCGGCCATCGATATCCAACGACCGCAGTGCCTCAGTAGTAGGAAACTTGGCTACTGTGGCATCTAATGCTACAAGGGATAATGGTGGAGTGGAAATTAGATCGACACCTGATCCTTTTAGGAGGAGTTCGAAGCTTGGAAGATCACCACCGACGATAATGGTTCCATTTGGTAGTCGAGATTCGTCGCGGGACTCCGAAAGCGGTCCGAACAATGGGTTAAGGTGAACAACAAGAGGAACAAGGCGGGAAACCGGAAGCTAGACGCTTCAGACATGAAAGGTTTTGTGTATTTCTTTTATAAAGAGATTTGAGTGTGCATTTGCCCCATTAGTATGTAGCACGTAAAACATGCATATATTATGTGGCAATATCCACTTTCCAGTGATATTGACATTCATAGTCTTGAATTTGCAGCGACAGTTTTGACCTAGTATGACCTTGTTAGTAATAGTGCGATTTTCACCAAATTTGGCAAGATCATGCTCTAGGTTGTAGACTATATTGCTACAAAATTTCGTGATTCTAGGCTGAACTTAAGGGGGTTTTCCTGTCAATTACTAAAAATTATAGAAATGTACTATTATTAATTTTATTTGAACAGGTATCAGCATCGGGGGGTATTTCGGAGCCTAGGCACAATATAGTGGCAGCCCCCTGATTTTTGTCAGATTCGGTTTGGTAGTTTCTGAGAATGGGTTCGTTAAAAAAATTATCAGTTTCAACCCCCCGCACTCCCCACCTTTCCGACAAATGTCAAAACTAAGACCGGCTTCGAAAAGTACTAACCGAAACCTTTAATTTGATACACGACATGACCATATTTGATGAAAAAAAAATGTACAACCCCCTTTTGCATGTATGGGGACCCCCCGTAAAATTCGACGTAAAAGGATGTAACTCAATATATGCGCGAACGTTCACAGTTCCCACCCAGTTTCTACCAAATTTGGTGCCAATCGCTACAACCGTCTCCGAAAAAAATGCGTGTGACGGACAGACAGACAGACAGTAAACCGATTTTAATAAGGTTTTGTGTTTACACAATAAGGTTTTGTGTTTAAACACAAAACCTTAAAAAGGACAAAAAGAAGCTCCGCCCGGAAATAATAATTATTTCCAAGAAGGGAAATATGTCCTATGCCGACTTCCTCCGAAAAGTGAAATCAGACCCGGAACTGATAGATTTGGGGGATAGTGTAAGCCGTATCAGGCGATGATGCTCGAATTAAGTAGATCCGCCGACAAGTCGGCCGATAACTTTCGAGGCAAGGTGGAAAAGGTACTAGGAGAGGAAGCTGAGGTAAGAGAGAAACAGGAGATACTGGTTGAATGTAAGGACCTAGATGAGGTCACCTCACGGGAGGACATCTGTGCTGCGCTAAAGCAACAGTTCAACCTTAGCGATATAGACCAGAGTGCCATAAAAAGGATGAAGAAGGTATATGGCGGCACACAGACCGCTAGTATTAGTTTCCCGGCGGAATCAGCTAAGTTGATTACCGCGGGCAAAGTAAGAATTGGTTGGGTCGTGTGCAGGCTCAGTGAGGAAATATCTCTAAAGCGATGCTTCAGATGCCTCGATTTCGGCCATTTTGCGGTGGCATACACTAGCCAGCATGATAGGTTGAGAAGTTGCAGGAAGTGTGGGGAAGAGGGCCACCTCATCAAAGATTGCACCGGAGATCCACGGTGTATGCTGTGTAGTGGCAAAGAGAGCGTGGACGATCGGCATATTGTGGGAAGCAGCAGATGTCCGGTATATAGGAGGGAGTTGAACAAATCAGTCTCAATCACTATGAGGCAGCTCAGGACCTGCTCTCGCAAACCATTCGAGAGTCGAATGTGGATGTCTTGATGCTTTGCGAGCCGTACAGAAACCACGGCAGTGCGACTTGGGCGGTGGATGCGTCTGGCAACGCCGCAATCTGGACGTGCGGAAGACAGGCCATTCAGGAGGTCATGCCCCCCCCCCCCGGCGGCCGATTTTATAAGAGCGAAGGTCAACGTTGTCCATATTTACAGCTGCTACGCTCCGCCCAGTGCAACCTTAGCACAATATGAGGAGATGTTAGACAGTCTGATGTTGGACGCTAGAGACCGCAGCCCTAAAATCATTGCGGGCGATTTGAACGCGTGGGCCTTTGAGTGGGGAAGTCGTTCGACGAACACCAGAGGTCAAATTCTGTTGGAATCTTTTGCGGAGCTGGACATCGTGCTTTCCAACGTTGGATGCGTGCCCACATTTCGAAGTAGAGGGTCGAGTTCGATCGTTGACCTGACATTTGTTACCACTTCACTGGTGAAGGGGATGGCTTGGCAAGTGAGTGAGCACTACACCCACAGTGACCACCAGGCCATCTTCCTCCACATTGGGAACCGGGGAAGCAGTCAACGACGCTCTGGAGTTGGAAAAGCAAAGGCGGTTGGCGGGTCTATCGGAGCTTTCAAGGAGGAGACATTCCTGGCGGCATTGGAGGGAGCCTATGATCCGGATGGTACAGCGGTGGAAAGGGCCACACAGCTGTCTCAGCTTGTAACCGAACGCTACGATGCCACGACGACGTTTGCACCACGGCAAGAGGCCAAACTACTGGTGGAACACGGAGATCAGTACCTTGAGATCCTCTTGTCTCCGAGCTAGAAGACTTGCCCACAGGATAAGGGAAAGCTGGAGCGCCAGGAGCGAGAGGAGGAATACAGTCATCTGCGAAGCAATCTTAAGAAGGCGATACGGAGAAGCAAGCGGGAATGCTACCAGAAGCTCTGCATGGAGGCTAATACGAATCCGTGGGGTGCAGCCTACCAAGTTGTAATGAATAAGAGCCGCGGCCAAAAATCACCTCAAGTGACATACCCACGGCTCTTGTTGCAAATAATTACAACTCTTTTCCCGCAGCAGGAGCAGGATGAAAGAGAACCCCAACTGGCAGCTCAGCAGGACGTCTTCTCGATCCCTGGTGTTACCGAAGAGGAACTTCGGGAAATCTGCAGACGTACTGAGGATAGCAAGGCTCTGGGATTGGACGGAATTCCGAACAAGGCTCTGAAGGTGGCGGTCAAGACCAGACCAAGGTGGTTCGCTAGCACATTCGAATCGTGCATGGCGGAAGGAATGTTTCCGGCCCAGTGGAAGAGGCGGAAGCTGGTGTTGCTACCGAAGCCCCAAAAACCACCCGGCGTGCCCTCTTCATATCGCCCTATTTGTCTCTTAGACACCATAGGGAAGATGTTGGAGAGGGTGATATACAACAGGCTGCTCCCGTTCATCGAGCTTGCGGGTGGTCTTTCATAGCAGTAGCAAAGGTCGTGGAATTGGCTCGAAATGCAATGGTTACAGGCTAATACTGTGCTCTGGTGACGCTGGACGTCAAAAATGCTTTTAACTCAGTCAACTGGGGCTGGATCAAGGGCGCTTTGGACAAACTGGGTGTTCCTAGTTACTTGGCTCGGCAATCAAGAGTTACCTTTCAGATAGACTTTTCTGGTACAAGATGGACTACGGGTAGAACGAGTACATTGTGACAGCAAGTGTGCCTCAAGATTCTGTATTGGGACCACTGCTGTGGAACATAATGTACGACGGAGTGCTTGGTCTGCGCGTGCCGGGGGAGGCAACGCCGATTGGTTTTGCGGCGGTAGTTGCAATTTCAAAGCATCCCGAGGATGTGGAGCTTTATCCAAAGGAAGCCATTCGTACCATCAAGTCATGGTTACGAATGGCCACCTGGACCTGGCGGTCGAAAAGACGGAGGCGGTCCTCATTGCCTACCGTAGGAAGAACAACACGGTTAACATCCGAGTTGGTAATCGTAAGGTCGTTTCAAAATTAATTGTCAAATACCCGGGGGTGATGATCGATGCCAAGCTGAGTTTCAATGGACACTTGGATTATGCGCGAGAGAAGGCAGCAAATGCTAGCTCATCCCTTGCAAGGATTATGCCTAACGTGGGAGGGTCGAAGTGTAGTCGCTGGCTATTCGCTGGAGGGGTGAAGTCGATCCTGCTATACGCGGCCCCTGTCTGGGCGGGAGCGTTGAACCACTCTGTACACCGGAGAAAGATAAGTTCGGCATGCCGGCTAATTGCGCTAGAGGTGTGCAGTGCATTTAGGACGGTGTCGAAGGAGGCAGCGTGTGCCACCGCGGGAATGATCCCTATAGATCTTCTAGCGAGCGAGGCACACTGGGTCTACGAAAAACGGAAGGCAAATCCAGCCGAGGTAAATGCGAATTTCCGAAAAGCATCGGGAGAGAGTTGTGTGGCAAGTGACAACAACGGTGGAATAACTCCGTCAAAGGCCGGTGGACCCATATATTGATCCCGTGTATCGAGAAATGGGTCGACCAAAAGCACGGAGAATTGAATTACCACCTGACACAGTTCCTTAAGGGACACGGAAGGAAGTACTTGCATCGTTTTAAGGTGAACGAGTCTCCCAACTGTCCTGAATGCGATGCTACACCCGAGGACCCAGAGCACGTTATGTTCCATTGTCCCAGATTTCTGCAGCAGAAAAGCAGGTTGCACAGCGTCTTGGGGGCGGACATCGAACCCTCCAACGTGGTGGAAGAGATGCTGAAGCCGGAGGAAAGCTGGATGGCGGTAAATGAGGCAGTAGCCGTGGTGCAGACAAAACTCCTGGAGTTGGATCCAGCTCGGAAGGCGGCGCAACGCAGACGCGACATGGACGAGCTGGTATAGCGAGCCAGAGCCTCCCCTGCGAAGTAATACTTCACGGTGGTCCCGCGGGGAGGGGCGGAATAGTGGGGGTGGTTTTAGTGAGTGTGAATCTCACACACTGCTGCAACCTAGCGCAGTAGCGTCTTTCTAAGATTTTCACCTTCATCCATAAAAAAAAATATATATGTATCATTCGTTCCAATTGGCTTCAAATGGTTAACTACGGAGTGGGTCGAACTAGTATTCGATGAAAGTTATCCTAAAATTGAGAAGTTTTCTATGTTTAAATACAACTACTGCGAATCAGATCAGTACTCTAAAACTCGACTTTTAATCATTTTGGACGAAAGTCACAAAATTGTCCGGGAAGGAAAAGGCACACTGTCTCCCACTTTCACTCTAAGTTGAGCTATCATGTATTTGCCTTCCTTCTACTGCTATTATATTTTTTATTTTATTTTTATTTTGAGGATATAGAACAATTATTTTCTAGCCATGAGCTGCATTTAAAAACCTAAAAGCCTATACACATACTCTCTTTTGTCCTTACTTCAAAAAGCGTGCGAGTCTAATGAATAAAAAGCCAACATAAATTCCTATTTAAACATAAACATAAATTCTTTAAACATTTATAGGCTTTCAATACATATTGCCAATGGCGTTGTCGCTATTATTTTAAAGTTATTTCTTCCATTTCCCAAAAAACCACTTTAAGATGTGTTTTTCTAAAATTAGAGGCAGTTGTTATTCCAGAATTAAACTGCGCGAGTAAAGGCCACATAACATCACCTCTTTAAATGGAACAAATGCTTGCTCCTCTCGAAATAATATTTCAAAATTTTCTCCTCTTGTGTGTCTGACTGACGCCACACATCGCAGCCAATGGTTTTTCCATCAAAATGGGAAATATTTCATTGGGAAAATGATATTGATGGGCATTGAAATGAAAATGCTTGTTCGACGTCATCGAGCAAATGGTTTTGAATATATTTAATGCATTGTGAAACGTGAAATAGTTTGTGGATGCTTTTCTTCTCAGAAAGATATGATAGATGCGCGGGTTAACTCATCGAGTAGGAAACGGTGTATGTATACATAGTATAATTTAGTCTTACTACATGACATTAAGTTTCCTTCTGAGTCTAATTGTGGTAAAAATTTAAACCTATAGTATAGCCATTTTGAACCTTTCTTTATTTATTATATATGATATGTGCAAACTAGAGAAAGATGTCGATTTTTCTCTCCTCCAGGGTCATAACCTTTGGGAAAACAAAAGCTATTCTGTACTAATTCTAGAACCAATTTTCTTAAGGGGACGTCCCCGTGCTTTTTTCAAGTGGCGACAAAGTCTGTTTATTTTCGACTCGCCAACAAAAAAATTCGGGGACAGTAGTTTACCTTCTTTGTAGTCAGAATCCTTAGTGGGAAGGACCGAAAGGCGAAAAGACACTTTGAGTCAACACAAAGAGGAAACTGAACGATCCTTGAAGTGGTCACTAAGCCAACATGCAAACAACATCAATCTAACCGAATGTAAAGAATGATGCATTCATCCGTTCATCGTACGTTGTCTTGCCTCTCAGAAAGTGAACATTCATCTGGAACCCTCACATTTCTTTTGTTATGGCAACGTTTTGCCGCTGTTTGTGAGCAACAAATGATAACAAAAAATATTTAATTTACATCCGACATTTTCTTCAGGATTGTGATGAATTTTTCATAATAATGTGTAATGCTAATCAAAAATTTGCAACATGCAAATGTTATAGAATGGCATATAGGGCATGCATTTTCACAATAAATTAAATCAGGATTATCTTCCATCGAGGTGACGCCACTCAAGTTTTTTCCTATTCAAGGCAAACAACTTTTGATATTGACTTCCACCGGATTGCATATATGGATATAAGATGTGGTTAGAATTCCTAAACCCCCATGACAAAGTCTACTACTATTGCTTAGATGGAATAACGCAATCAAGTGACTGGCTGAGTGGTGATCATTGCATTTAATAAACTTTCCAGCTATCACCCATATTAGGGCTACAAACCCAAGGAGCCCCCAATTATGATAACTGCTTCAGTTTACTTGAGGAATTCAGCTATGATTTGAGAAATCCTCAAGTGAATCTGGAGTAACAGAAAACATTATAAGGATCTATCCTTCTGAAGGCAACAATATGTATATACACGAGTATGTATGTGTCCGGGCACAATAGTTCTTTAAAGATGCGGTGCGACTTCCTTTTAGCAGAATAATAATATATGTGTTCCAGGTGTTATGACGATCCGAGTTACAAATGCAGAGCTACCATTCGTGCAACAAGGCACATTTCATCAATTGCGGATAATGATATCACTTATTGTGTCAGCTACTTTTATCACAAATTAATCTTGCAAAATAAGTAAACACGAACAAGCCGGAAGTTTGCCTCGTTTTAATTAATAATTGATGAACTGCAGCTATATTACACAATATTTTGGTAGTTGCTAGGCAGTCCTACAACATGCTCTGTTGCAAGACTATTACATAAATCGCGAATATTATGCAAATTTCTATTATGAAATGGGGCTCAAGAAAGATAAAACAGTACCACAATCAACATCGCATTCAGAGAATATGCTGGAATTCTCCCAGAAGCTAAATTGAAGATACTAAAACTAAAGATTACTTCGGGTAACAGCGTCATTGCTTGGATATGCTTTGGGTTGTGAGGATAATGCAACGGATGTTAAGATATCGACTTAAGTTACAACTGCTACTGCTATTCACCTCCACAATAAATATCTTGGAGTGAAGGACGTAGAAGGACTTTATCGTTCTGGGAATTCTGACTAAATAAAAGACTGAAAAAATTATGAAAAAAGACTGATAGCGCTACACAAGGACATCTTGAGAATTCATCACCACGGTTGCAGATATCATTGGATATCTGCCCTGGAATATGCTATTCACTTAAGGGATCTGAAGCAGAAACTTGGGGAATATTCTTCTTTTCTTAGATTTGCCGGTATCAAAAATGCTTTCAACGAAGGACAGACAACACTTTGTTCTTCCGAAATCTAAGAGAAGAGAGAGGGAGAAAGAGTTTAATTTCACTTCTTAGGCCGGGAAAGTAACGTCAATCTGGATCGGTCTGCAAACTTTTCGAGAAGTGATTTAAGGTAATCCAGCGTAAGTGGACTCAGGATTCCCTCAACCCTTAACCAACAAAATTACATCGAGCTTGCTTAGGCCTGAGCAAGGTGGTTTTGGCATTTATTATAACTCGTGCTCACTTCTTGTTTCCGAATATATATAAAAAGGCGATCACTACTTTTAGCAACTTCCGGTTACGCTGTTTTCAAGTCAAAGATGAGGCAGCATCTGATGAGTTGTCTGTTCGGAACTAACATATCCGATCGTCAAAAGATGGTATATTTCAATGCGAATATTAGAAATTTTCTTATTATGTTAATAAGAAGAAACCTCCTGAATTTCCTACAGATTGCAGTAGGGCTTATTGAGTCTACTTTTGATTCAAATCACAATTGTATCGTCACTGAATTACGCATCTGTCTAAATCAGACAGTAGCAACTGGTATCCTGTTTGACACCGGCTTATAAATCATGAAGACGCATTTGAGATGCCGTTAGCATTGATCCGACATCGTATTCTCATTTGATTTCTATAAGTTTACCTGAGTACAACAGTACAGTTCTGCGGGAGAAATAGAAGTAACACCAACTAATGTACTCAAGCCAAAGAAGGTGAAACCGCTTCCACTGAATTCATGTTAAAGCTAGAAAAATGACTATTCTGTGCACTCTCGATGCTCATATCAAAGAGTGTGCGGGCATTTCGAAAATCAATCTTGGTGTCACCAGAGATTGGAGCCGTGTTTCATTAGCATAATAAATCCTCAAATTTCTAGATTGCTAACATACGAATTTTAGTCTTAATTCTTAATCACAAACCAATTTTTTATCCTTGGAGGTTGATAAGTTTAGATTAGGAAGAAATATATCTGTCATTGTTACTTTGTTTAAGCAGATAGCGGAATGGAATATATTGTCAGACTTAGATTTTATATGGATACGTCTTTGTAATCATATTCAGATCTTTGATCATATAGTCCTGAGGACTGAGCCTGTTGCACTTCATGATTGGGTTCTAGTTCTCTTATCTTTCTGCTTATATGGAAAGTTAGGCTAGTTCCGAAAAGTGATAATTGAAAAATACCCTGATAAAAAAATGTACACCCCTCTTTCGAATGTATAGGGAGTCATTTCAGGGTAAATTGTATTTGACAGACAAACAGACGGACACATAGACATTGAGTCGATTTTGCAACAATATTCTTTTTATGAAAAAGCTTAAAAATGTTCTATCTAAAAAGGAAAACATGCTTTTTTCCGTTAACGAGACAAAACTCTACGTCTACAGCAAAGGTGATTATCGAAAAGTCACCAGAGAATTTTATTTGGCAGGGAAAAAATACCATACATTCCCCCTTAAAAGCAGCAAAGGGCTAGGCATTGGATCCAAAACTGATCCGACGGAAATCTTTGAAGCGTTCTCAAAAGAGGATTTGACAGTTAAATCGAAACCGATTCAGAGTACCGCGCCTATATTTAAGGTAGAGGTGGAGCCGGAACCCAAGAAGCTTAGCGAAGGTAAAACGCAGTGGATTCCTTGTGCATGTTGAAATGAATCAAAGTTCCCGATCACAAACCAAAGGACCCTTAATAGGCAATCTTAACCCAACCACTATTTCCAACGACTTGCATTTGCTAAAACACAATCATCTTTTTCTTCTGGTGGTGCTGCGAGATTCAGATGTCCCGAATCAACATAGCCAACCATATCTAACCCGAATCTGTAACGGCTCAGTTCATTTCAAGCATGAACTAATTCACAGCATCAATATAAAACAAGAACTCATGCTAAACCGATGCTATTCTTCAAACCCTTCTCGTAATAAAATATACTCTGCTACAATCTGCCAATGGAATATGAATAGTATTAGCCAAAATAAAATGAAATTACAAGTATTCCACGTCAACAGTGGGATCGACATTTTCCATATATCGAAGACTCATCTCACTGACAAATGGAATTTTATCATACCCGACTATGAATGCTACGATACTGAGTTCAGGAATTCTCATGAAACATCACACAAAGCACTCACTCAGTCACATCCGTCTAGTAAAATTTCTTGATTCAATTTCACAATTTCTGGTGTATACTGCACTCCTCCTCCCGGTTTACCATCCCCGCAGAACAGCTTACAAACTGTTCTTCTTCTTTTTCACACTTAGTAGAAGATTTACTGTAACTGCAGACTTCAGTGCCAAACATTCGAAACCAATCTCCACTAAGGACAAAACCATCTCAACTGCCGTAGCGATGAATTGTGAATTCGATGTGCTATTATCGACCAATCCAATTTATTGGCCAATCGATCGTTGTAAAATACCTGACCTTATCGACTATTGCGTAACGATCAATACAAAAAGCGCATACCTGCGCAACCCTGCCTTGATCAAAGTTCCGATCATTCGCTGGTTCTTTCTAAAATATGGTAATATACCATTATTAACTTTATTTGACCAGCTATCGGAACGGGATGTATTTTGAGGCCAAGATTTCGTATAAATGCATGATCAAGATTTTCTTTCAGATTTTTCGGTTGGATAGGTTCTGAGTACCAGACTTGTTTCACTTTTCGGGGCTCACAATTTGAGCCGTCCTTCCCCTAAGTTTCAACCTATATCCAAGATAGGGCTAGTTTAGAAAAGTACTAGATGAGCTCTTTCGCATGTATCAACTCAAAAGTCCAAATTCCGTGGCAATAGGTCCATCTAATGCAGCTGCTGCTGTGCCAAGAATCGACACAGTTATCGTCAGATTGATTCGAAATCATATAGTGCGATCTGCTTCGCATGGTGAGAACCCTTGGGTTTCGCAGCCGTTCTACCCAAATGATGGGTATTTCGAAAAAACTCTCACGGCAGACTTCATTCCTCCAGAAGCGTTCTTGTATCTTGACAGGAATGGTCTAATTCTTGATTCTGCTGGTGATCCGGTTATGTGTCATATACATAGACGGGCCACGGACAAAAGGATAGAATACCCCCCGAATTTGACAGGGGGGCTCCGGGATTCGACTGGAGATACTCCAGAGCGAGAGCAATTGATATTAAGCGGGATGAAAAAGAGAAATCCTGGTACTAGTGGCTGCGGGATGCCGGTTAGCGGTGACCGTGCTCAGTTCTGCCATTTGTTTCTTGGTGGAGCTTTGTAAATATGTACATATTGAACGGGTGCTGATTTTGCCTCCAGTTGTATAATAACTTATAGATACATACGTTATTATTCTTTGTTTCTTTGTAAATATTACAACTGTTATTATTACCTTTTCTAACTATGGATCTTAGCACAATAATTTAAGTTAAAAGTATTTTTTGAAGCGATAAAACATTTATTACTATTATTACTTTTATATTTCTTTATTTGCCACTAAGGCCAAGTGAATTCTATCGGGTTTTTGACCATTTCCCGACAACTTATTGTAAAATTAGATTTTTATTTCTGTAGCGTCCACGCCACAAAAGTATACAACAAATAAAATGTATCAAAACTACATTAAACATAAAATACGAACACTGTACACACCAAAAAATAAATCTAATTATCGCCATATTTATTCATAGACTGGTTTCTCAAAAGCAATCATTTTATTTTTATCGAGCTTCCTCATACAACATATGCATACACTTTCTAATCTATTGTTTTACGGGAACTTGCTCGAGACATATTTAAACAATATTATACACCGGGTTCTTATTTTACAGTTTTCTCCAAACACATGCATCAGTATCCATGAATAACAGACACTTACAATACACATGAAATTGAACTGTATAAAGGGACTTAGAAATGTTAAAATGAGTTCAGTTTTCCTACTACACCGAGATCGAGTACATCAATTCGTCGAGCGCGCCAAGTTCCGAATTTGATATCTCCCTATTATTCTCACACTCTGTAAAATCCCGATCCTGTTATCATTTGTATAATAAAGTTAAACTCGTGTGCTTATAGTCTTCATATAAGTTCCATTGAGTAGTTCTTATAGCATAAAAGTGTAGAGTTTTACTTATTTACCGTACCACACCTCCCAAATTTCTTACTGTTTCTCTTCTGTTATTCGAAAACTTTGAGAGCCCACAGTGGCCATTAGATTTAAGTTATTTTTGTTATTTTAAAAGATTGTTTTTTATTGTTCATTTTTCCAATCTATATACTATTGTTACCTATTTCTTAAAAATAAAAATGATTTTAAAAATAAAAAGAAAGGTCCATCTATTTCCGAGTAAATCGTTTGTGACAAACAGACAGACAGACTTTGAACCGATTTGATTTGATTTTAAGGTTTCACAAAACCTTTAAAACGATAGCTGAGGCGGTGTGGAAATAGTTTATACCGCCAAATTCGAAAAGGAAACTGGCAGTTGCTAGAAAAGAGCTGCAAGAAACATAAGATTATTCTAAACACAAGGATCTAAAGCGGCCACCAGTGAGATTTGAACCGCGACCTTCCGTACGATTGCCTTGTGCTCTAACCACTCAGCTATCGGCAAAAGAAAGGAAATCGCAAAAGAACACAACAAATATATCCGACAGAAGGATAGGAAAATATCTACGAAACGATTCAAGAAAAGGATGGACGAGCAACAACACAAGGCATCATTTTGAAGCATCATGACGAAGTAAGCAATGAGAATTTGAATGTCAACGAAACTATAACGAAGGGCAAACAACGGTTTTATTTTACTAGATGCTTAGGATCAGATGGCGCGAAATTATATGAAGAAATGAAGATGGAAGTACAAGCTCCTATGTGAGATTGGAGCTACATTCGGAAGGAGTTTTATGGTTGAGATAAAACCGCCATAACAGAGCGGTAAGAAAGATGTGCACCCTTCAAGTAATAGGAGACAAGGAATGTTTTATGTAAGAACCAGTTCTTTTGGCTCTTTCGAGGATCATTGGTATTGCTCCAGAGTTTACAGCACAAGAAGGAGAAAACACTAAAGTAGCAATCGAAATTGGAAGTACCTGGAGAAATGGGCACGTTTCGGACGCAAACGAAATTGGAGTACCCGGAGAAATGACTATTGGAAACTAGGCAGATAGCGATGATTCTTGTTCGGGACAAACAAGTTCAGATGGTGGGCAGTGTGACGAAAATGGTAGGCAGTGTGACGAAAATATGACGAAAATAACTTTGGGACAATTAGATGTGACGTCAATGTAAATCGTAATAGTGGCAATTAGCCAATTAGATAATTAGGATTAATTTAGTGGAAAAATGACATGTTTTTAAGTTTTTCTTTTTGCGGATACAGATAGTGCCAACTCATTTAGTCAATTTTCATATAATAACGAAATAATGTTTCTATTAGAAAAAATTTAAAATTGAATGAGTCACATTGAAACTCCAGAGGCACTTCGGGAAATAGTTGTTATGCGATGTACACCAATCATCTGAAACAAAATGGATTCCTTAAAGAAGATGTTTCTCGAGGTAATCCTAAACCGAATTTTTTTGTTGATTTTTCAATTTTTCGTACAGTTAGGAAGCCAAAAACTCGATTTTTTGCTAAAATTCGCCTAATTTAAACAAATTTAAAATTAGTAACTACTAAAAGAAACCAAAACATCCCGAGGAGTACCTGGAGAATTATATAAAGAAGCATTGTGCACAATTACAAAACGATTGATACAGTAAATTTTGCGCTATGGCGTACACGAACTTCAAAAATAGCAACTTTCAAAAAAGCGATTTAAAGTACACTAAAAGACCTGGCCTAGTGCAACAGACGTTCAAATACTAATGACTTCCTCGATTTTACTCCGATCGCCTTGAAATGTTATGCATTCATTTAAAAAATAAACAAAAAGTGCAGAAAAAAAATTTAAATTTAAATATTTTGTTCGTAATTAAGAGTGCTAAATTCCGAAAAAGGGATTTTCAAGCAATTTTCTTCAAATGCGTTTTTCTCAAAATGACATTTTTTACATTTGCGGGAATTCTAGCTCAAAACGCAATAAATCGAGCATTATGAAATTTGGTGATGATTCTTTACAAAATTACGAAGAACATGACCTAACATTTAGGATGATATCATATTTTCAAGAGTCCTTTTTAAGGTTTTCTGTAAAGCAAAACCTTATTAAAATCGGTTTACTATCTGTCTGACTGTTTTTCCGTCACACGCATTTTTCTCGGAGACTGTTGTAGCGGTTGACACAAAATTTGTTGGAAAGGTGGTAATTATGTGCATACAGTTACATCCTTTACATCCGCATAGATGCAAAAAGGGGTTGTAAATTTTTTTCATTACTAAATATAGCCATGTGGAGTATCAAATGAAAGGTCTCGGTTAGTACTGTCCGAAGCTGGTCTTAGTTAGTTATTTCTTGGAAAGGCGGGGATCAAAATGTCAAAAATGATCATTTATCTAACGGGACCATTCTTAGAAACCGAAAAATCTGAAAAAAATCAATAGGCTGCCATTATATGGTGGCTAGGCCCTACCTTCCATACCGATAACCCTTCAAATAAAGTTAATAATAGTGGTATATTACTATAATTTTCAGTAATTGGCTGCAGAACCCCCTGAAGTTCATCCTAGCAGTAATGTAGCCTATAATATAGCGCTTGATTCTACCAAGTTTGGTGGAAATCGCGCTGCTACTAACAAAGTTATAATAGGTCAAAGTTGTCACTTCTTTGAAAATTCAGGATTTTCTTAGAAAATAAGTCAGTAAAGTGAAATTGAAGTCTTTTCGGTTTCAGATAAAAATTTGAGTCGCAACACATCCCGCATTTGAAAAAGTCTAGCTATGACCTTCAGTGGAATAGTGTCGCGTGAATCTTTTATTTTTGGCTAAAATTTTTCAAGAAATTCGCCACTTGGAAAACCTAGTACTTAGCAGCTAGGTTCCTAAGCTATAATTTATAAATACTGCGACAGCCATTTAGTTTTTCTATTTTCCATAACGATAGAATTGTAAGGACCCAATAAAGAAGTATCATCATCATCATCAACGGCGCAGCAACCGGTATCCGGTCTAGGCCTGTCTTAATAAGGAACTCCAGACTCCCCGGTTTCGCCCTGAGGTCCACCAATTCGATATCAATTAAAGCTGTCTGGCCTCCTGATCTACGCCATCACTCCATCGCAGGCAGGGTCTGCCTCGTCTTCTTTTCTGTTATCTGTTGTTGATTTGCCTGGAGTGAACCCTCTCTGGTATGAGCCAATGATATTCGGGGCGTATGGAGCTATCTGGCTTAGCAAGATAGCTGAGAATAGCTTATAGTTGGTACTCAGCAACGTGATGCCTCTATAATTGCTGCACTGTGTGACATCCGTGGTAACGAAGTATGCAATATTTAAAGTTGATAGCTGCTCAAGTTTTCTTTTTCTAACAGTTTGAAAATGATACTTTGTTTTACGCATTTAATATTAGAATCCTACCTAAATTTTATTTAATTAACTCAAACTAATAACGTGATTTCTTACATCATTCCACAAAAGTGAATGGCGAGTTCATCGCAAATCTTGCATTTCCTACCGCCGTAGAATGAAATGGGACTATGCATGTTCTACCGGTCCAGGGTAAAAAAATTCAATCCAATCTTCCTTTACTTCTAACGATATTCAACAAAACATATACTCCAATTCGCAGTTAGAAGAGTCCACAAAAAGTACACCCTTTAAAGGCTTAATTATAATAAAAAAAAACAAATCTAATGATAGTGATTTGTTTAACACCCTTTCATGTCTCAGTAGTGCATACATATGTACGTAGTGACAAAAAGTAACTTGCGTCTACATATATTAATATTTTGACTTGTTTTTCATTATGATTTTACCTCATAATGCGGCGATATGGGGGTTGCTTTGTTCCGATCGAACTGATAGGGTAATTTACTCCAGTAGCAACCATTGATTTCTACATTATCATCGAACCAGAACCACGTGAAAACGTTGTGCGAGGTGTAAATGGAAAATGACGTGAATGGGAAGGTAAAGGAAATTTACAGCAGACGTCGAGCTCGGTGCCGGTTTCATTAAAGCGGTGCTAGACTCTACAATACAATAGGCCCTGGCTTCCGGTCATCATCGTATTCTGCTTTTGCCAAGAATGGGGTAATTTGGAGACATCGGACTGTCTGGAAAATTGAAAATAGCACACGTTCAAATTGATTTCATATTTACAATAGAAAAGTACCTTGCGTAGCGCACAGTAAAGTGTACTGAAATTTGAAAGAGAGTATGATCTTATTTCACTGAATGAAACTGAGAAATAAAACTCAATAAGTAAATTTAAACTTGCAGTGAAGGTGATTTTGAATAATTTCCATAAAACAATAAATTCCCCACTGCTATCGCAATGGCATATATTTGCATAAGATTACCCCTTACCCCTTAACTAATCTTATTGAGAATTTTAATTTTCAAATAAGAGATAAAAGTACTACCGGTTTTCTATGCGAATGACCTGTGTCCATTTTCAATGTTATAAAGATGATACTAGGGTAGATCATAATCTCATACACTGGACAAAAAGTTCTTTGATGCTGCTGATTACTCCGGGTGTGAAAATGTAAAGTAATTTAATCCCATTAAATTGCCTTCTGAGCGTATCCGAACAGAAGCAATTTTAGAATTAGACATGAATTGAAAGCGGCAATTATAATGCTTGCTGGAGTTATGGTATGTACGTATGCATCATATAACACATTCATTTCTTTTCATGGACGAATGTTGGTGAAAACGTTAGAAATATATCTGCCGTTTCTGTAAATTAATATGCAACAGGACATGGAGCAAAGCCAATAGACATAAAACATTAAATTGCCAAACAACCGCTCGGAGAGAGGACAAACAACGTTTGTTACGGAGCCATTGAACGAGGAAAGAATCACTTTAGTCTAGGTAGCCTTGATAGTAGAAGGGATCAATTTGAAACGCTATTCGTACTTAACAACAGCTAGCGTCATTCATACTATCCAGCAGGCAGCGTATCCAGCGCAGAACATGTCAGCAACAAAAGAATTCCTCCATATTCATACTTACCAGCATCAGGTGTTCCTTATTAAACACGGAGCGTATCAGATTCAGCATCGGTAGAAGCCGAGAAGACTCCTCGAAGTATTTCGTTCATACATCAATGATTTCATCAATGCAAACTAATGAAAACTGAATGCATGTAAAATTAGTATGGTTTTCATCGACAAATGCAACTACCGTTCTTTTTGTATGACATTTTAATCATTCGTTCATTTATCCAAGCTGGCCTATAAATTCGCAGCTAAAAAAGGAACAAATTTGGTATAGCACTACTTTTTCGCAAAATCTCATACAAATAGATGTTCGCATTGCACTCTACTGTACTATTAAGTTCTGGAGAGGTACATTTCGATATGCATGGATTGGCTTCCGACGGAACAATTCCTAAAAAAACTCCAAAGGAATGGCTTTTCAATTTCCAGAATGATTTCAATGTCCATAATATAAAAACACTCAGATAATCTTTTCTAATTATTTACGGTAGTCAAAGGGTAGTATAGGTCCCACGCCGAAACGTGGATTGGTACCCACGATGGAGCACAAAACCTGGGAAATGCCTACTGAACCAACACTAACAGCTCTACTACCAAACCCTATCTCCACTTCGACGTGGTGACTGCTGGGAGCTCTTTCTTAACGAAAAGCTGCAGACGGAGAAGGATGAAGGCGAATCTCCCACGCTTAAAAACGGGACAAATTGTACCCACTGGTCCTCCAGGTTGGGGGTTGGGTAGGGCTGACAATCCTACACGCAAAACAACTTGTTACGAAGTCACAACAGGAGCCTCGGACTGGATGGATTACACAACGACGAACCCGGTCATGAAAAAGGAAGAACCATTTGCGCATTTTCTAATGGAACGTGCACTCCGTGTACAGAGATGAAGCTGCTGAGCAGGTAGCCGATACCCTGTCCCAATATAGGGCTGATGTAACAGCGTTACAGGAGATGCGTTGTACAGGGACCGGTTTCCTGGAGAAGATATATTATAGTGGCCATCCAGTAAACCATGTGTTCGGAGTAGGTTTCTTAGCCAGCCAAAAAATTAAACCTGCTGTTATAGGCTTCGAAAACATAAGCGAACGGCTATGCATTCTGCGTTTGCAAATTTAGAAATATAAGCCTCATAAACGTTCATGCCCCTACAGAGGAGACTGCAGAGTCGGAGAAGGACACCTTCTACGAGGCAGTTGAGCGGACCCTCGAAGCCTGTCCCAGATATGATATCAAAATCATACCTGGGGATTTTAACAGCCTAGTAGGGAAGGAGCCCATATTCAGGCGATACATTGGCTCCCATAGCTTACGCCAAAATACAAATGATAACGGACTGCGGATTATTCAATTAGCAGTGTCACACGAAATGGTTGTTGAAAGTACCTGGTCTGCGCCAGACGGGACCACTTTCAACCTAATTGACCACGCGTTGATTGAACGCCGCCATCTCTCAGCCTTGATCAATGTCAGAATTTATGGGGGGGGGGGGGCAATATAGAGCCGGACCACTATCTCGTTGGCATCGTGCTCCGAGCTCGAATGGCAACACTACCTAGAATCCCCTCTGACAATCAGGTGAGAGTGAATACTAAAGCCATCCACAACACAGCCCTCCGCGACACCTATAAGAGGGAAATGGTTGCCGCAATAACCGCAGTCAACAGAGGACCTGGAGATGAAGCATCAACAAATGATCTTCACAAACACCTGAAGAAAGTTATCATTGATACGACCTCAAACATACTTAGCCCCAGTCACAAGAAGCTAGCAACGGAACGGAAGAATGCCGCATACCGAGTAATGTTGCATTCTCAAAGAATGCGGCACGCGCAGAGACTTATCACGAACTTCGTCGAGTAGAGAAACGACTTCACAGACGGAAAAAGGAAGCCTGGGAGAACCAACAAGTCTATGAACTAGAAAAGTACAGGGAGCAACCGCACCAGGCACGCAAGTTTTACCAACAAGTTAGCAGGATGAAACCTTATACACCTCGATGCTCATCCTGCCCAGACAAAGAGGGAAATCCGATTTCCGACAGAATGGGCATATTGGAGCGATGGTTTGAGTACTTTGTTGAGCTACTGAACAACCAGAACATCGGCGAGTTGGATGTCCCGCCAACGGAAGACGACGAACAAATATTGCCACCACCAAGTATAGGAGAAACAATCCCTGCAATTCATCGGCTAAAAAATCATAAGTCGCCAGGAGCCGATGGAATTACAGCCGAATAGGTTAAATATAGAGTCGACCAATTACACCCAGTAGTCCATCGACTTGTGTTCAACGATGACGATTGGCAACGAGGCATTATCTGTCTCATACATAAAAAGGGAGATATCAGACAGTGCAGCAATTATAGAGGTATCATGTTGCTGAGTACCATCTATAAAATATTTTCCGCTATCTTGCTAGGCCGGATAGCCCCATACACCCTGAATATCTTTGGGCCATGCCAAAGAAGTATCACTCCAGGCAAATCAGCAGCAGATCAGATTTTCTCTCTACAGCAAGCGATGGAAAATCTGTTGGAATATGGACAACAGTTGCGCCATCTATTCATCGACTTTAAAGCCGACTATGATAGTGTAACCAGGGTAAAACTGTACACGGCCATGAGAGAATCCGGTATCCCGACGAAACTGATAAGACTGATTAGGCTGACCCTGACCAATGTGCGAGGTTACTTTAAAAGCAGAAGGATCACTATCAAGACCCTTCGACATCAACAGCGGTCTACGACAAGGGGATGCCCCATTATGCGTCCTTTTCAACTTTTAAATGCAAGAGGTACGATCGTCTTCAAGTCCACCCAACTATTGGCCTATGCTGACAATACCGACATCATTGGAAAAACCACCCGAGACGTACAAACTGCCTTCATTCAGATCGAGCAGGGGGCGCGAGATCTTGGGCTACACATCGATGAAGGCAAGACAAAATATATGGTGGCAACGTCAGCACCGAAGACGAACCAACCAACAACATCGAATCGGACTGGTTAAACGGGAAGAATAAAAATAGGAGAATACAACTATGAGACCGTTGATAATTTCTCCTATCTAGGGTCGAAAATCACAACTGATAACAGTTACGATGATGAAATCCGCGCACGGTTGTTGTCAACCAACAGAGCTTATTTCAGCTTAAAAAAACTGTTCCGCTCGAAACGTCTCACCATAGGGTCAAAGCTCTTAATGTACAAGACAATGATTTTGCTAGTCCTCATGTATTCCTCGGAGACTTGGGTCCTTAACAAGAAGAATTGCGAACTCTTGGCCGCGTGCAAGAGACAAATCCTGTGAAGAATTTTTGGCCCCTACATGAGGATGAACGAGTCCGTAGCCTACATAATGACGAAATCTATGAGCGATACCATGACCGTCCGGTTGTGGATAAAGTTCGGCTCAATAGGTTATGGTGGGCGGGTCACTTAATCCGTATGGATGAGGATGATCCCACCCGGAAAGTCTATAAGGGCATGATATAAAAAGAAGATGAGGCAGACCCTGCCTAAGATGGAGCGATGGCGTAGATCAGGATGACAGACAGCTTTTAGGGATATCGAATGGGTGGACCTCGGCGGAAAACCGGGATGTCTGGAGTTCCTTATTAAGGCAAGCCTAGACCGGATACCGGTTGTTGCGCCGTTGATGATGATAATATAAAAACACTCAGGTAATCTTTTGCTGCGAGTCCGATCAAACTTTTTTGTTAATCATATAATGTCGTAGGAAAAGTACAGAGCTTCTGAAAGCTTTTCTAATTATTTACGGGAATAAATATGAGACACCAATTGTTGACCGTATAAATGGCCTGATCGGAGCCCGACTTTCCGTCAAACTGCTATTAAACATCAAGGAGCAAGTCCGGCAATTTTATCCGTTCAATTGGCCTTAGCGCAGCTTTTTAAACTTTGTGAATCGGGCGAGGTATTTCGCGTCGTAAAAAGTAAACTGCTGCCCTTAAACCACAAGCAAAAAGTTGCTTCGAACGATTATTATTATATATATGTTATTGTAGTGTTATGCTTGATTTGTGTTTCGCTAGCCATAAATAAAATTCATGTACAAGGTTTCTTACTTTCAATACTAGTTCAGATGTAACCTAAGATTGTGCACTGAACAGGTCCGCTGTCACACTGTCCATTTCCTCAGTTTTTAAACCATTTTAATTTTTGTATATTTTTATATGGAAAGGTACAAACGCTGCTTTATCAGTGTGTCACATTTCACTCAGTTGCCAAATAGTTAGTAAGGGGCAAGAAATATAGGCATAAAATGAAACAGAAATCATTCCACTACTAGGTCAATCGAAGAACAATTGAAAAACCTGAGAAAAGTCACGGAAATCCCTCTACATAAAATGTAAACCTCAAAACCTTAAGTTAATAAGGGTGGACTATTGTATTGTAAGAATTTACTAGAAAACACCCTATAGTTTATTTTGGAGTATATTTCGGAAAGTACTCCTAACGTCTTGCGGCTGATACGATCTTATTCTGAGAAAAATAAAAACGAACGTAAATTATGTCGATCCCTGCTTCAAAAGAACTTTCGACTTTGGAAGCTTTCCATCATGTTTTCCTTGACAACACCTGGAGTACCGACACTTCCCTGCATATCGAAGAGAGAATGATGCGCAGCGCGACATTTTTAAGGTTTTGTGTGAAACAAAACCTTATTAGAATCGATACGGTGTCTGTCTGTCCGTCTGTCCGTCTGTCTGTCTGTCTGTCTGTCTGTCTGTCACACCCGATTTATTCGGAAACGGCTGGACCGATTGTCACGAAAATTGGTGAGAGTATGTAATCTGGTAATCCCTTTACATGCAGTAAGTGGCGCCATCTTATGTTAAGTTTAAGGGGGGCTCCCCGTACATGTGAATGGAGGGTGCAAATTTTTTTTTCACAGAATGTAGCCATGTAGGGTATCAAATGAAAGGTCTCAATTAGTACTTTTCGAATCTGGTTCAATATTTGATATTAGATGAAACATAGGGGAGTGAGGGTTCAAAATATGACACCCAAAAAGTGTAACAGGTCTCGTCCTCAGAGCCTATCCAACCCAAAAATCTGAAAAAAATCACAGTAGTGCATCTCTACGAAATCTAGGCCTCAAAATATATCCGGTTCCGATATCTCCACAAATAAAGTTAATTATAGTATATTTCCACATTTTAGAAATTTACCCGGCACCCCCCTTATGTTCATCGCAGAAGTACAATATTTGGCATGCGTGTAATGAAGAATATAACGCACAGTTTGGTCAAGTTTGAAGAAAATCCAACTATTATTAACAAAGTTATAGGGGGTGAAACTTTACAATTTTTTGTGAATTTCGTTCACTCTACAACCCGCATGACGTCATCATCACATATCAACTCGTCAATATCACAACGAAATGAGTTCTTACGATTTGGGTCGCAGACAATTATTTTGTTTTAGTTTTTTAGTTATTTGTCAACCAGACATGTGTGTATGTAGGTATATAATATATGCGTGCTAATGAACTTTGCAGGTAGTGCCTAATTCAGTTAGTTATAAGACGTAAATCGGAAATATGGGTACGATAAATTTAGATACGTGCATATATGTGTACAGTAGGTAATAGGCAGTTTGTTTGTTTAGGGTGAGCGTGATATCTATGGCTCTAATATGTACGTATGTCTCGTAGTTTGAAAAAATATGAAGGATTATGTTGGATTTGTAGCTATATACGGACAGAAAAATGTGCCTCTCTTACATAAGATGAACACAAAACCTTTATACCCGAAGCACGAGCTTCCGGTATTCCGACTTGTTTGTAAAGTAGCAGGGTGAAATTAAAAAGTTTGAATTTTACTGGAAACCCGAAATGGCTTGCAGAATTCATGATATAGTAGACGGTGGCGAAAAAAAAATGTTGTCCAAGATGTCTTCCGTTACAACATGAATGTATTTTTGATTTTTATATCATATGTTATACATGTTTTCAAAGAATTAGATGTGTAATTTCAATTGTTGAAAAAAGTTGTCTTAAATTAGCCACTTTCATTATTGCCATGTTCGTCAATTTTTTGGGCGGAAAATAAATTTTTCAATTTATGGTTCATTTATTGAAAAAAAAAAACGTGCTCAAGGTAGTTTTCTTAGTTTATTGTTGATTTATTGTGTCGCTAGAAAACAATAGCACGAGAAGCTGAAACCCTTTATCTTTGAAGTGGTAAAAAAGGCTCTAGTCAGAGAACAGTTGCTAAAGAACTCAACATCTCGGAATCCGATTCCGTAACACTAACGCCGTCGCAAGAAAGAAGGTAAGGACATCCAAGGAAATCAACTGAGACCCAGGACCGTCTGCAAGTCCACATTGTGTGAAAACATCCGTTTCAAATGATGCCCTGGTATGGCTAGAATTATTTTGCGGTGGACAATGAAATTTGTTTTTTATGATTTACTTATGTTACATTGTGATGTATGTCGAGGCATCCAAAATCGATTGCTTCTCTCCTGTGCTCGTTCTATGTGGAACATCTATGCAAAAGAGGGCCGTTAAATTTTTTTTTCGTGGAATATAGTCGTGTTGGGTATCGATTGAACGGGACTTTCCAAATTAAATCTTGGTTTTGAATCAAATTCCGAAAGTGGGTTATAAATGGGTCTCTTAAATTAACGGGCCATTTTCAGAAACTGCCTACCTAGAAAATCTGAAAACAAAATATAATATACCTTTTTCACACCGATATCCCGCAAAATAAAGTTAATAATAATGTATTAAGATATTTTTAAAATTTAATGCGAACCCCCTTTCGGTTCATCCTATAATAATAATAATCGTTGGCGCAACAATCCATATTGGATCAGGGCCTTGAAGTGTGTTACAGCACTTCATTCAAGACCGTAACGGTACACTACAGAACACTGTAAGAGGCCATGTGGTCAGCATTACGCTCGCCCGAGATTATTACCCTGATTTGACTCAGGTACTCATTCACAGCTGAGTCGACTGGTATCCGACGTCCAATCACGATACAAATCCCACTGTCGTCAGCCCGATTTGAACCGCGACCTTCCGTACGACAGCCTTGTGCTCTAACCACTTAGCTATCCGGACACGGTTCATCCTATACCCATCCATTAATATAGGCTTTAATATGAAGCAGCCTGCTGGAAAGTTTGGTGGAACCATTATTAACAAACTTAAAGAAGGTCAAAGCTGCCTCCTTAGGGAAAAATTAGTATTCCCTAGGAGATACCGTACAATGTCAGTACCACGTAGAATTGAATATCGGGTATGTTCGACGTATCTAGACTGCGAGCTTTGTATAAATGAAATCATTTTCTGCCGGAATATTATTACATAAATTATTATTACAAACCAAATAATTTGCTCTGCAAATTATCTCTCCATCGATTATAACTAACTCCATACGCTTCATACTAGGAATTCAACATTATTAGCAAATGTGAAAAGGTTCACCAAAAGCAGATACAAAAAAGTCGGAATACCGAAAGCTGGTACTTCGGGGCAGGTTTTGTGTTCATCTTCTGCGAGAAAATTTCTACGCACATTTTTCCATTCATGTATGGCAAAAAACCCAAGAGCTTCTTTCATATTTTTTAAACAAGATATTTATACATATTAGACGCGTCGATAATATGCTTAACCTAATCAAACACGAACACTATACTTATACATATGCAAAAATATAAATTCATCGTACATATATTTTCGATTTACTTCGTACACAAAAGCATACATATGTACATATACAGTACGTATATTGAATATCACGGGTTTAATGTACAAATAAATATTTGAATTAGGCACTACCCCAAAGCTACATTAACATATATGTGCATATAAATACATATGTCTCGAGTAATTGATATTGATATATAAATTATTAAAAAAATAAAAACAAATGTTTCACATAAAATTTCCAAAATATGCTAATATAATATTATTAACTTTATTTGTGCAAATTTCGGAACAGAATGTATTCTGAGTCCTGGATTTCGTTTAGATAAACCGCTGTAATTTCAGATTTTTCGCTTGGATAGATTCGGAGAACGACACCTGTCACACTTTGTGAGGGTCATATTTTGAGCCCTCACTCCCCTACATTTCACCCGCTGTCAGATATGATACAAGTTTCGAAAAGTACTAACTGAACCTTTTCATATGATAGCCCACATGGCCATACTGCGTGAAAAAGAATTTTGCACCCAGTTTTCCCATGTAACTCTACACACTTACTCTATGTATAGGGATTCACAGACCACACACCAAATTTCGTGACAATCGCTTCAGACGTTTCCGAATAAATTGGATGTGACAGATAGATAGAGAGGTAGACATACAGAGAGACGGAGAGACAGACATCGAATCGATTCTAATAAGATCTTGTTTCATACAGAACCTTAGTTTGAACTGCTATAACTTTGGCGTTAATCGCCGGATTTCATGGCATACGTATGCAAGATATTGCCTTCTATGCTTGTGCAAAATTTGGCACTACTTGTATGAACTTAAGGGGGGTTTTCCAATGAATTTCTAAAAGTTGGACAATATAGCATTAGTAAGTTTATTTGAGCTGATTTCGGAATGGGTCATAATTTGAGGCTTAGATTTTAGATAAGCGCACCATTCTGATTTTTTCGGATTTTTGGATTGAATAGTTTCCGAAAATGAGTCCAGTCTCACTTTATGTATGTACATTTTCACTCCTTACTCGCGCAATTTATAAATCACGTCAAAGCTAATATCAGATTCGAAAAATATTCATTGACGCCTTTCATTTGATACACATGACTATATTCGATGAAAACATTTGTTACATGACCCATTTACATGCCGCCTTTTTAAACTGTACGTAAATTTTCCACTCACTGCTTGCGTGGGATTTCATAGTTCCCATATGCCTATTAAATTTCGTTCGGATCATTTTGGCCCTTTTTAAGTGTGCATGTGACAGACAGATAGACAGTGAATTGATTTTAATAAGATTTTGTTTTACACAAAACCTTTAAAATGTATGTGTTTGCCCACACCGTGAACCCGAAGAAGAAAGTGAGAATGCAGTTTTGTTTAGAACACATGTGGTTATGGTCCGAACTAGGATTAACAGGATCAATTAAAAAGTTAAATTTCAAGATCGCGTTCATTTTTTTTTTAACTTAACCATCGGAAAAAGGGACTAACGACCAACAAATCTCCAAATTTCCAGTTCGGCCCATTAAAACGAGTATTGCAATTATTTTAATAAAAAAAATATTAAAATCGATCCAACAGTTCCTGAGCAAAATCAGGAGAAGTTTTGAAAAGCGTGCTTTCTTGATAAGCGCGTTCAAAGTTTCAGACGATTTTTGCGCCCATTCGGGATGGAGAAAATTGTTAAGTTTAAATGCAATTTTTTGAAGACGTGTACAGAATAAAACAAATAAGAATCGAGTAACTCAAGTAATAATTGGCTGAAAAATATCAAACAGTATCCGGAAAAACGTGGTGTCACAAATACAATTAATATGAAAAATGTGCTGTTTTGTGTCTTCTAAATAATAATGACTTGTATGAAATTGCCTAACTTATCTTCACAAAAAAAGGTCAATTGGTAGTTAATCTCGCGTGTCGCCGCCGAGAACGCTTCTTAATACGAGAATTCAAAGTGTAGGTCCAGCGACCCCTCTGCGAGTTATGTCCCCATTGCTGCCAGCTTTCCAGCGACTCCCGCTTTGCCGCGTTCGGCATTCTGCATCCTTTTCAGGTATATTCATTATTCTCCTTTTCTCGTGCAGACAGCGTGCCTTACTTTTCAGAATGCCCATCGGAAACATTCTCGCAATAGCGCACACTACCTCGCTTGAAATTGTTCTGAAGGCGCTGAACACCCTTAGCGCCACTGAGTGGTAAATAAGGTTTACTCTCCTCCGATTGCTCTCACATGATAGTGCTTCCTCCCGAATTACATGACCATACCATTGAAGACGCCTCTCTCGCAACTTTTCCACGATCGGTGCAACCCCATAACGATCGCGGATATCCTCATTTCGGATGTGATCCAAACGAATGAGGCCACTAGTCCAACGTAACCGCAAGATGCCGTTCATTCTTTTCTATAGTCGGCGACCAATCAGAACTATAGAGAGCGACAGGACGGACGACATTTCGGTAAATTTTGAAATTTGAGATGTTCGTTGATACGTCGATCACATAGAACACCAGTTGTGGAAAGCCACTTCATCCAAGTTGCGTTAATGCGTGAAACAATGTCATAACGCAATTCTCCGTTGACCCGAAGTATTTAACTCGCTCAGTTCTGGGCAAATTATTGCCGCTGCCAGTGATTGTGCCTGTTTCATGAGGATCGGTCTTCGAAAATTCAGTTTTGTTTAGATTCAATCTGAGACCGTGTTGCATGAGGCAATCATTCCAATTTTGGACAAGTTGCTCGAGATCATTTTTGCTATCAGATGCCAGGAAAACAACATCTGCATAAAGCAGTGTGTAGGGCGCTGGACGTTGGATATCTCGTGTGACGGTGTCCATAACAAGAACAAAGAGGAGTGGTGAGAGGTCGCTTCCTTGACAAACACCAACAGAGACACGAAGCGATTTTGATACACCCGCCATAATTCGAACTTTACTTTTCGGATTGTCGTGTTGTCGTAAAACATGCCAGATGAGTTCTTGTGGCACCCGGTCAAACGCTTTCTCTAAATCCAGAAAGGCAATGTAAAGACGGCGATACTTCTCACGGTGTTTCTCCATGAGTAACCGCGCAGCGTGTACTGCATCAGTAGTTCCGTAGTTTCCGGCTACCGGCTTGATTCACGGTTATTTCAACGATTTCGCGAATACGGTTGTCAAGAATGCGTTCAAAAATCTTCATGGTATGGGAAAGTAATCGGATCGGACGGTAATTTGAACATTCTGCTGGACTACCTTTCTTTTTCCATATCGGAAGAGTGGTACTTTCTTGCCACTCAGATGGTGTTCTTCCTTCCTCAATAACTCGATTAAAGAATTCACGTAGCCACAGTGTTGGGTTCCACCTCTTCGCTTTCCAGAGTTCAGATGCGATGTCGTCAGGTCCTGTTGCTTTCCCCGATTTCATTCGTTTTATTGCCTCCTCGACTTCAGTTGCGCTTACAGTTAAATCCTTGGGGTTTTAATGTAGGTACCTGTCATGGAGACTTAATCCCACGGTCTTCTCAAGACACGGATTGATTTTGGGACCACAATCAGAGCCCCGCTGTGACGAGCAACAATGGTACCAGTCTATGCAAGGGCATGGCTTAGCATTCATACTGGCACGGCACGCGTGTTGAAATGCAACACCACGCCGAGGTGCGAAGGTCTCTTCTCGCTTGAGCATCACCAACAACCCCCATGAAGCTCCCACTAGGGGGCCAACCGCAAACAACCGAGCTGTACTCATATACGACAGGAATTCTCCCGAAGTATATGAGTCCAGGGGCTACCCCAGTTCCCATGGTACCAGTATACCCCTGGTAAGGCTTCGTGGCCGAAGCCACTTCAGATGAGTCCCCGTGCAGACTCGGGTCTGATCGCCCTAATTAAGCCTTGGAGCATTCGCCTACTGCATCACGGCCGACAAGCCAATGCGATACAGCGTTTCCCGGTGCCACCACGTGGAGTCTCTCCTCGGCCACTTGGTTTTGGTTCAGCCGACAGGGTGGCCACCCCGCCTTCCTCCCCGCCACCTTAGAGCACCAGTTGCGCGGACAGGTGGAACTTTTCCAAATGTCGGCAATGATTGTGGAACTGGAGGATGAGTAAATTCTTCAGTTGAAATCTGCTCGAAGTATTCTCGCCAACTATCCGTTGCGGCTCGACGGTTGGTAAGCAAAGTACCGTTCTTGTCATTAACGCTACAGAAGTGTGCGATATCCTGTGTACGTTCGTTACGGCTTTTAGCAAGTCGACACAGATCTCTCTCGCCATCCCGAGTGTCCAGTTTATAGTAAAGATTTTTGAAATGGTTCGCTCGGGTGACAGCGACCGCTTTCTTTGCTTCCCGGTTGGCATTCTTATAAATTTGCTAATTAGCAAGCATTTTATCGTTGAGAAATTTGTGGTAGAAGCGTTTCTTTTCACTTCACTTCATTTCAACATTATCATTCAAAAGCCAAGTATCTCGGCTTGGTGACCCCGAGGGCAACCCTCGGGGGGCCGCTTTGTGGATCGTGTCTTTCATTTGGTTCCACGATTCTTCCACATTCGTGATGGTTGGCAATTGTATGAGTGAGATCGTTTCTTCTTTCTTCTCACCAAATGGCCACCATTTGATGCGCCGCCAGCCAGTGCGTGCCTCACGCTGTTTTATCGGTGGCTTAATTTGCAGGACGGATGAGGAGGTACGATGGTCTCATAGGGAACGATTTTGCAATGAATGACAGTGGTAAAATGTCGGCGTCTTATGAGAATATAATCGATTTGCGTTTTACTGTTCCCACTATAAAATGTAGGAAGATGAGACAATCGTTTGATGAACCATGTATTCATAAGTACAAGGTCATGGGTGTCCGGAAAATCGATTATACGCTCGCCACCCTCATTGCACGCTCCGAACCCCTTTCCCCCATGGCACCTGTTACCTGCAGGCACGTAACAAGTCTTTTCATCGAGGAGTTGCCAGAAGGCATCTTTCTCGGTATCAGGTCGACCTGTCTGTGGTGCGTACGCGGTGAAGAAATGAATAGTGCGATCAACTGATATAATGGTGAGTTTCATCAGCCGATCATCAAATCGTTCGACTTCTTTAATGGCATCACGGAAAACCCCAAAATAGAGAAGTTTACAGCCATTTTTACCGCGTTCGTGTTCAATGTCGCAGCTTGTGGCACCAGACCATCGGGTTTCTTGCAGAGCGCAAATATCAATGCGCTTTTTCGAAGGGCTCTTGCGAGTTCCTCCGTCTTTCCAGTTAGGGTACCAACATTTAGCGTGCAGACACATATTTTTTTTGTTTGTTTTGTTCGGGCTAACTTGCTTACGTCGTGACGTCGTGACGTCGTCCATGCGTCAAGAACCCTTGCCCATTTCTCGACAGGATCGGGGCCCGTCCTACCGCGTCGACTGAGGTGGACGCCCTAGCATTTCTCCGAGGCTTGTGACTCAATCCGATCATAATGTTTGTAACGACATTGTATGCATTTTCTTGGTCGGCCTGTCGCGGGACCTGTCACCAAGAGAGATCAGGTAGGGTTTAGCATAGTGGAATACCTCCAACTATACTCTATTTAGCTCTTTCCCTGATCTCAGCAATTTATTTAAATTTTAGGTTAGTACAGAATACGTTGCCTCAAACCCTTCACCTTTACCTGGGCTTGGGACCAGCATACTACGTTAATAGCATGGCAGAATTTGTCATGAGCCTCCAGTATTAAGCATTATTTACGCTAACGCCATTTTCTCGCGACGTAGTCCCTTGAAATTGACCTTTGCGTTAATCATCACCACCATTGGGTAACCGGCTTTGAAGTGATGATGCGGCCACCAACACGAATACTAATTGTATTGCTTTCCCTACGGTTGGTAATCAAGACCGCCTCCGTCTTTTGTTCCGCCAGGTCAACCTGAGCCATCTGCAGCCATGCTTGCCCAACGTCGCTTCGCGACGACAACCTGGGCTAGATAATCTGCAAAGCCGATTATTGTGCTCTTCTTTGGCGTGGAAAGGACAAGGAATATATTGCGTATTACGTTCCACAGAAGATGACCCCACACTGAGAATATCATACAAAAGTGTCCTTTCCGAGAGGTAACTTTACAGCAGCTTAGTTAAGTAACTAGGGGCACCCGTTTTAGCCAGTGAGCTCTCTATACGCCTAAAAGAGTTTTGTAAATTTTTCTTTCACTGAATATAACCAGGTGGGGTATCAAATGAAAAGTATCGATTAGTATTGTATTAGGTTTGAGATTTGGTTGCAAAGGGGGGTAGTGCGGAGATCCGAAATGCACATGGTATCTAAGCTTCGAAATACTCTTTGTTGCGATATCGGGTAAAATAAAGTTAATAATAGTATATTATTATATTTCGAAAGTCGCAAAATTCCAGTAATATAGGTTTTAGTATGGAGCAGCATTTTAGAAAATTTGTTGAAAGTCCTACTCTTGTTAACAAAGTGACAGTAGGTCTAAGTTTGCCTCTTTGGCGTCAAGTTACTACTCCCTAATAGATAAAATGTCAGTACCACATCGCATTGACTATCGAGTATATTCAGCGCTTATACACTACGAGTTATATATAAATGGATAGAATGTACAAAAATATTCTTACACAAAAAATCAACAAAGCCAAGCTTCCGGTTTCCGACTGATTCTTTTTATCACGCTACGCTATTGTTCTCAGACTTTTTCATTACTTCTAGCTTGCTTATCCATTTTCCTGAGACCACTCTATATTCTGTGTAGAACTACAGGGCATGGTTAAATAATATTTACAAGAAAAAATGTAGAGTTTTTTAGGGGCCTACCCTGAAGACAGAAGTTTTATACTGCCTCGGCAAAAATGTTAGACAACCTGTATAAAACAAATATTGCAAAGGTCTCGTATAAAGCACAGGTACCAGGGCTGAAATAGTCCTTTTCTATTTACGGCAGTTATTAAGGGAAATACAAAGCAACGCCCACATGGCAACCTACGAGTCATGTAAATCGTCCGATAGTTTACCCACACTTCATACTTGTATGTATACATATATATTAGACACCAACTTCCTTTAGTTTAAAATTTACTAAGGTACACGCATTTGCACATATGTACAAAATATGTCTTCTGGTAGGAACAGCGCCCTTAAAATGTCTTTGTATTGCTTCCCTCATACGATTCCTGGTGAAAATTGTTTCTCGGCAGATAAATACAGTTATTCACTAATGAAACCACATTTAATATTCTTATAATAGTAAATGATAGTTCCAGACAAAAACTACTCGAATAACGACTGGAGTGATCCAGCAATTTCCCAAGCATTTGAGCTACATAGACTCTAATGATGAAGGATATGCTTCATTCTGCTTACTTATCGAATGCTCCTTTAATTCAATTAAACTTTTCGGCTGAATCATATTTACCCTCTAGCAAGTATGTATATATGTATGTATAATAGCTACATCATACATTTGTGTACATATTGTGGGTACATATCAAATAGGAAAATTGAATTGTTACGGCTTTGAGTGATCTTAAATTAAATTTTTGATTCGGTGTTGAAGTTATGGTACGTTCGTAACAACCAGCAGAGTAAACATTCATGGCGAAGTTACATTTCGGGAGTTGGAATAAAGTAATGAGATACGTATGTAAATTTATCTTATCGAAATTGGGATTTTTATTTGTTAGAGTCAATGTTTGAAGAATGTTTTCTCTTTAAAAAATTGGATGGTTCGCATAAATGGATTATATTAGATGTATCATGTGAATTTTAAATGATTTATAGAGGATAATAGTGCATGTAAAAATCAATTAGTTTTTAAGAATTAGATTATTCAGCACTATGCGTCAGTGATAATAATAATACCGGTTTCGTATGAAATCCTTTCTCGATTTTGATATTTGTCAGCGCGATTAAAAAAGAATAATGGAGTACAATGCGAACCACTCGTCGGGATAGTGTAACATAATCTGCAAATGTAGTTGTAGATGTGCGACAATCCATTGTCATCTCCGCTTACTGGCCAACACGTCCAAATCAAGTTCTGATGACACCGTGAGCAGTGACAATGTTTTGCCCATTAATGCAAATAGGAACAGTAGGATGACCAGCCAAACTAAAAGCCTTGGTTTTGTTGGTGTTTATCTTGTGTCTGACTTTGCTTGCCCCTTTCTCCAACCTGTTCCAGCTGTTTTGAATTTGGTCGGACTGTTTGAGAAAAGATAACTTGTCCACAATCTCCAGTCAAGGCAATAGGAAGGAAGTCACCGATAATAAGAAGAAACAGTATCGGTGGCTGTACGGTAATGCAACCTTGGCGGGCTCCGGATTTAAGATTACTCAGAGATTTTATGTTGGTACATGACATTCACACCGTTACATGTAACTCTAATAATAACTATTGGTTTTTCCGGGATACTCTAACGCAACCTTTCTCGAAATCAACGAAGAGCAGGTGGTACGAAAATCGCAATGAACTAAAGTGTATTAGTGACATCAGTAATGAAAAATTCAGAGCGGAAAACAGCCTCTGTGGATCAACTTTTCGAGATATTGTTTGATGCCTGTCTGATTAATTTTAACTATTATCCTTGTGACAGCTGAGAGCACGAAAGTACTCCTCCAATTGTTGCACTAAAAACAGACACAGTTTCAGTGAAACGCCTACCACAGGCGCTCTTGACCATACATTGAGCTTTATGTAAAATATTGAGCTCATGACAAAAGTAATCATAAATTTCCTTTTGACGCGGCGCTACAATTCGCGTTTAAGTACCCCACGTTACAATATGAAGGAAAGATAGTTACACACCGAGCATGGCATAATCTTCTAACTATTTTCTACTGCATTCGACATAAGCTTAGACTTATTTCGAAGAACGCAAAGGTTAATCAAATCAACCTGTAGCAAGCCTCTTCCTTTCTTCCAGCAGTAAGGCCGTTATCTATTTTTTGTGCAAGAGCCATGGGTTAAATTTAACAAAATCTATGATATTGGATCAGTTAAGGAGGCTAGGATATGATTGAATTTATGCCTCCCGCCGAGAATCAAGTAGTCTTGAACTTTTAATAGATTGTGATGTAAACGATCCTCATAATTTTTGAGGCAATAGAGGGGAGAAGCTATAATATTTGATTTCATCACTTCATCTGAATATGAGAGGCAGAAGATTAAGATAGAATACATGCTGAAATTTGGGAGAGATGACAATTGAAACCCAAAGAGCTTCAAATAACTTAATATCATTCTTGCTGAAATGTCTGGAGAGACTGGTTCACCATCATATTCGTGACAACGCGCTAAGGTTTCGCCTACTAAATGAAACATACACACTTAGCAGCGTGAAAATCTTGAAAGCCTACTTTATTTAAGTGGATCTCTGTTGCTAACACATATTGCTGTGTCCTGAAATGGGTGTTAATCGCTATCTGACAACAGAAGCAATGAAAGGCTGCTCACAAGGAGGTGTGCTATCTCCACTTCTGAGGGTCGACTCACATATATGCGAATTGAAAAATCCGCCGATACCCGCCCTTATACAAATGACGTGGTTTTACTACTTGTTGGTCGAAATCACAGAACGATGTATAAAAATATATAACTCGCGTTGATTTCGCGACCTCGGGCACAGTTTTCAGTAAATCCACATAAAACCACAATGGTATTATTCACAAAAAGGAGGAAACTAAATGGTCTTTGTTTTCCAAAGACTCAACTCAACTCTGACAAGAAGTGAAACATCTGAGAGTTATTCCATATCAGAAGTTTCTATCTAGAGGTAAAGATGAAAGAAGCTTGCGCAGTTTATGGGCTGCGCAGGAGAACCTTGGCCTCATGTAGTAATATGGATATATCATACTATCAGTAACCCGTTGTTCGCTTATGCATCCGTAGTGTAATCGGTTAAGTTGAAACAAAAGATTTTTCACTGTAAACTAGCCTTACTGCAAAGAAGAGTATGTCTGAGTATTATTGGTACCATAAGCACGACATCCGAGGCAACTCTGGCTGTAATATTCAATTAGCAGCCCTTATACACATATATATTCGTTTCCATCTATGGGGAAAAAATGGGTGTGAAGGACACAGAGCATTCAAGGAGCTATCGTGAAAACTAAATCCAGTTTTTGTAATGCATTCTGACTGCTTCTGCCATGGAGAAAACAGGGACGAACCAGAAGAATGCGTGTGGGATTTACCACAACGGGATATATACACCAATGACTCAAAAACAGAAGCTTTAATTTGACGGCTATGTGCTCTGGACCTTCGAGGCGAATTTAGTTTATGACCCTACAAGAATGCTTGGAGGAAAGGACAACGGTGAAAGATTTGCCGATTCTTGCAATTTTCACCGCTTCCTCATCGGCGGTATATTGTTCCGAGTACAGGGCAGGCAACAAGTTTTTGACCGACTGGCAACGAACATCAAATCAGATCGACTATATCGCAACCAGCTACAGATTGAAGAGTTGTCTTGTGAAAGTGGCTAACAAAAAGTGTGCTTATATCGACCTCGAAAAGGACTTTATCATCAAGGCCCTTCGCTTAAGTGCACTACTATTTCTGCCCGTAAGGAAATAGAGCCTCGGACCCCGAATTCAATAAGGGCCGTCTCTGTGATCTGGCTGTCGTCTAGTGGCGGGAAAACTTTCTAGTTGCGCAAACGAACCCAACTCTAAACAGCATTGATGCATACTCAGCTGACTACAAAAGTACCTTTATGTCTGATCCAAATGAGGTTGTCGGTCAATGTTGCAAGTCCTGGGTGAGTGCTGAAACTTAAAGGTGAATCGATGAACGTAAAGAGCTGAGAGTTCTGTTGATAGCTGAATAGATGGAACAGTACTTTAAAACCATGTGTATGTTAAGATTATGTATACATTTTGCAGTTGTCGTGATTACTACCTAGCGTCGAAAATATGATAATATAACGCTAAATAGATTCCTTTTATGTTCTCTGGCTTTCATTCTTAAAAATATCACTTAAGCGTTTCCAGCTCATAGTAAAAACTTCCAATAGTTCAGGCGCCGTTTAAAAATATTCTCACAGAAGTTTCTGTATTTTATGGTTCTGTAAAATCGTTCATCCTGTCTCTATTTCACTGCTAGTCAATTGCTACAATTATCGAAACATTTCTCTGGGCAATCGAAGATTACGTCTATTTTGAAAATCAATGGTTACATGCACTTAAGTTAAGTGCAAGCCCTCTCTTCATCTATTCAACAAACAATTTCGGGAATAGTATGATCGGTCCCGGGGTATATAATTACAAATGAAATTGTTGACCAAACAATACTCCCAGGGTGCCAGAAATTAGGCTTCTAAAAAGTGCGCCAGTCCAAACACTTAGATCATGTCCGCTTGTAAGAGAGAGTTGGAGACGAGATGACTGTTTCTGATATCCAAACACTTCTTGTACGATTAAGATATGAATTGGGTGCTTGACTTCGAGTCTTGGATATGGAAGCCCGGATCTTTTCCTGATATTTATAATGGGCTACGGTATGAGCATCGACCAAATTTTCGTAATTATTAATGAAATATTAAAATTTTCAATGTTGTCAATAATTTCGTAGACAAAAGACTACAAAATAAATTATAATCGCTTGGTTGGTGAATATCCAGAGAGTACTAATTATGAATGGATTTTTCATAAGAATCGTACTCTATAAAAGCAGAAATCAAGAGTATCGACTGTGTCACTTTACTTTCCTTCGTTGAACCCTCCCTAACCGACTCAACACTTTGTTACATATGCGCCAAGGTAGGCTCTATCACAACGAATCTATCCATATACATTGCGATTTTTGCTGAATCATTTGTTTCGAGGTGAACAGAAGACTCATTCGGCTAATTCACTTATCGCACTCGTCTATCTGCTCCGACCTGTACATGTGCTCGGCTATTTGTACTTTCTACCGGTCAGACTGACATTGGGAATGCCCACTGGTCTGCAAAAGACTTTCGAAAAGGAAGATAACATTAGATGACAGCCAAAAAAGAAAATGTTAGCTGATTCCAAGACTTTGATTACTTCGCTCGAAACAAGTGGCTGATGTCTCTCATCACGCATTTTTAAATAATCGTTGACGCCTATCTTTTCAAAGGTATCTTGTATCTTAAGTGAACGGATGAGTGAGCGGTAACTGACTTCCCTCAAACGCAGTGTGCACAATGTCGGCGTGATCAGATATCCAAGCTAATGAAGAGTTCAATTTTAGGAATAGCTTTTTATTAGTGAAAACGAAATATTTTTGACTGACGGTGTCTATTAAACCCAGACAAGGATGTGATTAGCTAAGGGAAATTCTGTTCCAAAATTCTAGGTTGATAAAAGGATAAAATCTTGAAAGGAAGGGATTTATATTATGCTACTTTCAACGTTTTGACCGGAATCTTCATTTTTCTGTTTTTTCCAAAATTCACTACAACGTTTTCTGTAGGTACGCATATCGGAGTAAACTTTTGAAACCCAGAAATAGTTATTAAAAAGCCAGTGTTCAATTTCTGCACTTAGAATATATCATATCAACTAGCCTGTTTTTAAGGGTTTGCGTAAAACTAAACTGTATTGAAATCGATTTATTGTCTGGCGGAAACATATATTCTAGGGATCGCTTTACATGCAATCGTGTTACGTACTGCGAGTTTAAGGGGGATTTCGTTCTAGAAAGCCAGTAGCTTAGCTATTGTTCTAACAAAAAAGTCTTAACCTTAGGACTGATTTTAAGGTAACCTGACGTCAGAGTAATTGATAAGGTCCCGGTAGAAGTCATTAACGAGCGTTGAGGAGATAGTATGTTTGAATTCGTTCAACGTAAGCGGTGCTTCGCATTGCTGTTATCGTCGTGCCTTTCTGGTGAAGGACAGTTGGGTGACGAAGTTTGGTTTGAAATGACCATCAGATTGGCAGCAGTATTTACGGTCTCACCAAAATAATACGCAACAGGTAAGGCTAAAGGATTGAGCTCACGGGACAACTTGGGTATAGTGCCCATGGAGCAACTTCCACAAAAATGCCAATTTGAGAACAGCTCGGAGTGCCTGAGTGCCCAAAAAAACTTCGTCGCCCGATGAAGTACCCAAGAGAGGATATGTGAGGGAGGAAGCATGCTTTGTTTATGTCATATCATATGTTGTCAGTGTGCTACCGCTCATTTAGGAAGCTTCTACTTATTAAAATGACCATTCTAATTCAACCATTCGACTAATTAGAGCTATATCAGTAACTGCTAATGCAATATGTTACGTCAAAAAGTATGTAGGTAACTGATAATTTTGATTTTGCTTAATAAAGTAATTTCGTTGACGCGATAATCCTATTGGATCCACGCCTTGAAACTTGTTAGACCACTTCACGTACACTACAGGACTACAGCTCTCTATAATGGGCAATATGATCAACATTGCGCTCGCCTGTGATTATAACCCTGATTTGACTCAGGTAGTAATTCACAACTGAATCAATTTATATCCGATATCAACACCCCTATCAGCGTCAAGTTTTGACCATTGTGATAACCTACCGGTCTAACTACTAAGCCATCTAGTCACTCTTCAGTGATCACCCTGATACAGTGCAACCTCGATATAACAAAGCTGAAGAAGATTAAAAAATATTCTTTATACTAAATAATTTGTTGCAATGAAATTTGGTTGTTCTACGATTCGTTTTAACAAGGTGGAAACAATGAATGACTTACGGAAAATTTAAAGTACATACATATTTGAATGTGTCGACAAAAGAATGGTTGTTGTTATTCTGAGAGTATTAATTGGTGGGATATGTTTTGTAAAAGGTAAAGGATAAATAATACTTTCTATATATATTCTGCAATGATTGGAAATTCATTATAAGGAGGTTGTTGGTACAGTCACTCAAACAGTATTCGAGCAAGTAACTTACTTTATTTTTATTAGTAAATAAAAATGCCAATAACTAAATAAACTTTTTTTTAATTCAATATCCACATTATTAACAACAAATAAAACACTTTTCCAAAACTCCCATGGCTTGTTTATATACTGCTTAGCGAAATTTACTTTTTTGATCCTGTTTACTTCGTTTATGTAAGGTTTCCTCCTAGCAGTTCGACCATGGTATCCATTTTTTCGTAAAATGTTTCTAACATTTTCTGGATTACATAATTATTTGCTTCTACCGTAATTTTAACAGCGTTCTCTTTGAACTTCTCTTACAATCCAACGTTCTTCTTCCTCATCGAATATGCACGGAAGCTCTGGTCTATTCCTTCTCCACAGATTTGGTTTTCTTTAAAAAGGAAAATTTTGTAGTGAGAAGTAGATTTACTAACAGTAGAAGGAATTTCACGTTCCGTTATATTATCTTTGTAATGGGTAATTATCAAATTCTTATTTCAATATTAACTTCACACTTTTTACAAACGTTAAAGAAACTCCCAAAATATAACCACACACAGGACAAGAAACTAAAATCTAAAAAACTACCCCACCTTCAGTCACATACGAATTGACGTTATTTTACAAGAATCTGTACTACGCCCGAATTCTTTTTTGACCAAAATTTCAGGCACGAATAGATGAAATGATTTTTTATATTACCGTTGGAAGTTAAAAGTTAAATAATTTTATGTTATGTTATTTAGGTGTTCGTATTTACAAATAAAAGTAAAGTAACGTACTTGACCGTATACTTTTTTGAATCATTGCACATATTCCTAATGGAAAGGTATATTTTGCATTAACTGGTACGGGCAGTGCCAGGGGATTTCGAAAAATCGCTTACATCTAGAAAAACGTTATATTGAGGCTTGTTATATTATTATGTCTGCGAAAAAAGAGTTCTCCTTATCTGCATACACATACATCGTACTATGTTGAAAATTATCGCCTTATTTCAGGCTTTCCAAAAAGTTTAACGCAAATCCATCCGATCCCTTACCTGTAAGTATGACACAAACGGCATGACGACCGAGCAAAACGGAAGAGTCTTCAGGAAACACAAAATCGACACCATGTTCACCCCGACCAAAATAGGGCAAATGTTAAAAATCTCGAAGGACAAAAAGCTGCCAATTTACACACCAGAGGTACATAAAATGCCTTCCTACTGCCGTCTACATAGAGGAGACCGGTAGGACGATACAACAACGGAACAACGGATTAAAACACATGGGAGTTTCGGCTTAGACACAGACGCCGAACATCATTTCAGGTCTACGTTGAAGAAGTAAGTCAAACTTTTCCGAACAGAAGTGTCGAATTCCAGTTCATCGCATTCCAAGATTCAACTGCAATGGCGTCAGGTCCTATTGCTTTTCTCGACTTCGTAGAAATATGTTCTGAATAAGTCGTGAAAATTTCAAAGAATTTCGTTGGATAGATTTTGGGCTATGGTGGCAGCCGATTTTCAATATGCAGTTTCGAGAAAAACGCATTTAAAAAGTAGAATGCTATTTTTGGCCATGAAACCTTAACTCGCCATCAATCTGCTAAACCTAATCCATAAACCTTGGCTTTCTTCAAGAAATACATGTATATATAGCCTTGGCTTCAATTTTTGTCCTTTTAACGCAGTCATTCCAACATCATCCAGACCGATACATACGCGCTTTATTACGGCGATCGACATGAATCTGGCATGTGACTTATTACGTGTTTAACACTCTAATTTCCGAATAACTTGGAATATCAAAAACACACTATATCTAGATATAATTGATGTCAAAAAGAAAATTCGATTCCGCGGATCCGACACACGAGATGACCTCCTTAACTGCTCAGTTTCGATAGGAGAAATTACTTCAAATGTCAATAGTGCATGTTTTGTTGACGTTCATTGTGGTCTGCATGACGGGAGTAATATAATGTCTTTTCGGTATTTCGGGAGTGTTCGTCGGGTCCGACTTTGCTGTTCGTGAGCAAGTAACGACGTTTAATAAGAATGTAATCTGCGCCTCATCAGACATCATGTCAGGTGCTTGAACTGCATATGTGGGGTAGTTTATATATTATTGTAGTCTTATTTAGTTCTGAAACCAATCCAAGTTTCTTATAAAGCACAGATATTGTTCCGTCCTTTGCGGAGGGCCTTTGCAAGTTCAACCATCCTATAGGTGAGCTGATTTTAACTAGTTGACTTGATATACATCTTAACGATACCTTCCCATCAGAATTCGCTCATTTCTCGACACAACTAGATCTCACCTTGCCACGAAGCATATTAAGTACATAGTATAGTTATACTTTACTGATTTCAATACCGTTCCCCTGGTGACTGTATGGTCAGACCTATCACCAGGAAAGTGTACCGTCTTTATATTATTTTCCGAGTTATCACAATGTCGGCAGATACCGCATTTTACATAATACTAGGACTAAGTGCCAAGCATTTAGGCTCGGACGATCCTACCTACTTAAAAACTAAAGGGGCGCTGGTGGTGGTGGCCGGTGATAGGTCAGTGGGAGAATCCGTTGAGTACTCCCCGCAACATCGAGCACGTATGCAGAATGGTGTACTTCTGCATGGTTTGAACCAGACTGTGCGAAAGTCCCAGGACATCAAGGGAAGCCGTGAGGAATTTAGGTAGCTGACAATATTATGGGAACTACAACCACCCGCTCGAGACACCAAATTTCTTTGATTTCACGAGCCAATGGCTCATATAATAGTTCACCGTTCCGTTCAATGCTGCTGTTATGGGGGATAGTAACATCAATAATATACGCGGAACAGTACATCAGGCTTGCTGTGTGGAGTATGGCATTCAGTCAGAACTTGCCCGTGCCAATACATGCTGTAAGCAGAACTATCAAGTACTGCTTGCGGCTCATAGTGGTAAACCGGACATGTTCCCGTAATCAGCCCATGCTTGTATGCAAGGTTTTGGTGGATAACCTTACATAGAGCATTATGCCTAGTGATGTATTACCCCGGTGACATAACAGTGCAGCCAGAAATGAGATGGTCCAACGTCTCTAACGCCGAACCACATATTCTGCACTAGTCGTTCCCCACCTGTTCTTTGATGATGAGCTTTTATAAGCTCGGGTGGCGACCACGCCTTCCTGAATGGCACACATGAATTCCTCCGTCTCAGCAGAGAGCTCCCCAGCACACAGCCATCTGTTCGACAAATGCAAATCGACAAATAGCTGCCAAAGACAATTCACATGTTTAACGTGCATTGCCTTCGACTTCCATTCATCGATCCACTCTTGGTCCGACTTCACCCCACTCAAAGGATTGAAAGATCGATCCTCCAAGTTAAGTGGAGTCAGTCCACAGTCTGCCTTATAGACAGCCGCATACAAGGGACTCGCCTGCTCTTTGCTGTAAAAATAAGCGCCCAGCGAGTCGACTTGGCGATGATGTTGTGCCGCCACGTCAACCACGCCCCTACTTTCGATGTCACGAGGCAGGTTCATCCGCCCCACAGCGACTTTGGGTGATGCATTGGGAATTTGGACATAGTTGTCCGTATCCGCCGCTGGACGTTTACCAGATCGACCTTCGTCAACAGCAATGTTCCGAATGCATAAGCCAGTGAAAGGATAGCGAATACATTCACCGCGCTTATTTTATTCTTCCCCGAGAGATGCGATTTCAGCACCAGCTTTACACGTCACAGGAATTCGGACAACAGAGCATCCTTCAGATCACCAACTCGAGCATGAGTTCCTTGCAGAATTCCTAGGTTCTTGTAGAAGTCTGTCTCGGCCATAGCTTCGATGTGGAGGTGACCAATGCTATGTCCGGCATGCTGCTCGTGGTAACCTTTACGGATTGCTTGGATTCGACACTTGTCTAATCCAAACTCCATCCGAATATCACGGCTGAACATGTCTATTATTTGCAACAGACTTCTAAGATGGTCGTCAGTCCCAGCATACAGCTTGATGTCATCTAAGTACATCAAGCGTGTCAGTTCGCACTTAACACATAGACCATACTTTATTGCAAAACATGCCTTCTAGCATCATTCAGTGGCCATGAAAGGGGGTTCAGTGCCATACAAAACGAAAGAGAACTCAACGAATCCCCCTGGAAGATGCTGGAAGATATATGAATGGGCTCTGAGGTATTAACACCCTCAGATCCATTCCACTCCATGACTGTCGCCAAAAACTTAATTAGTTTCGGATCAATGCGATACAGATGTAGGATATCGATTAGCCAGGTATGCGGAACGCTATCAAAAGCAAAATTCATGCCAGGTGTGTTGGGATGGCGGGTGCTTTCGGCGGCGATCCACTCAGCATGCTGGGCGACTAACCCCCAAAGTCCACCCTAATACTCGTTCGCTTCCGTCACAGAAAATTGCACTGTCTGGACGCTCTGTTGGGATTCGTTGAGAGATCTGAAAAAGCTCCATTGGTTCTTCGCGTATGTTGCATTCTGAACACGTCTTGAATAACTTGCGCCATACCGTCGTAACCGACTGCATATGACAGAAAATTTCTGCTTCAGTGTGTCCAGAATTTCAACTACGGGTGTCTTAATGGGGATGCCATAATTCCGATAAACCCTCTGCACTTTATTTCTCACCCATCTGCTGACATTGCCAGTGCTGATCTGAATCAGTCTAGCAATGTCCTACCTTAGTGAGTCCCACCGACACTCCAGACGAATTTTCCATGGTGGATCTCTTTGGTCACTCAAACCAATAACACGGAAGCCAATCTTCTGCCAGCCGTAACTGCACCACAATACACAAGTGATTGTAGTTGCAGCAGCGACATATCAGCACACAGCCGAGACGCAATCTCATCATTGATTTGAGATAAATTCCCGGAGTTGCTGGAGATGCATAGAGCCTGGGAATACCTGGTCTATGCAAAGGATCCATATCCGAGAATTCTATACACGCTCTTTAGAATTCATCCCGAACCTCAACGGAAACCTCAACTGGACGGTGGAGAAGAGTCCTTCGGCGAGTACTGAAACTGTTACCTGCAGTGCGGCGTGGTGTTGTTGATGCCGCCGCCTCTGTCCCCATCGACTCTCGGTCACCAGTTTCCCCGATGCCCTCAAGTCGAACACGCTCCCTGATGGCGGCCGGGATTGTGTCGCTGCGAGTAATAAAGCGACTCGCTGTACAGTGACGTGCGCGAATTGCGGGAAACGTTAGACGAATTTCTGGTGCAACATTTATTTACTTAATTTTCCATAATCTCAGAAATTTTAGTTTGTTTTGCTGAGGATAGTATTCTGGGGGTATAAATAATATCCTGAAAATTATTAAGAAAGAAAAATGTTGGCGATCTTATCAAATATCTGCACATTACGATACTTATAGATAGATTTTTAAATAAATAATTGAAATATAACGTCAGCATATCCCCCATTCAGTTTGAGATTATTCAATTCACAGGGACCTCTTAACCTTTGCAATCCTACAAAACATTCTCTTCGCCATTTCGTTTCCATTAAACTCTTCAAATATGTTTCCATCAATATCCTTTTTTTACCATTGTACAAAACCTCTTTTCTCCACACACCACATTCACCAAACACTCCAACGATCAATGAAACCTTGGAAAATAGAAGAAAATCTTCATCGGTTTTTTAAAGAATTTCCTTAGTTGCCTACACTTTGGCCACGAATACATTAGAGCCAAGTGGTAAATAGATGCCAAGATTCGAGTACATTCATTTGCATTACATGTTGATGGCAGTGTGTGTCGATGTCAGGGCGAAGCAGTGTTTCGAAAACAATACTATGAGGACATGAAAATAACAAATGGAAAGGTACAGCTCGAAAAGCATTCGTTGAGACTTTAATATCCTGTTTGTAAGTGTCTTTTTCCTTCATTTTTCGAATAGGGCAACAATAGATGCGCAAGATAAAGGCATATGTAATGGGGCAAATAGAAAGGGATTCCACATTTGCAATACTCAGTAAACCATTGTTACTAGAAAGCGAAAATTGTAGGCTAGAGCACATTTTCTAATTAAATTCGGGTATAATCGCCCCTTCATGTCTTCCAGTTACTTTCGTCTTTAAGCTCATATATTTTACTAACCTTAAGTCCTTTTATCGAAGAATACATATTTAAAAAATATTTTGAGCTTAAGCTTCAAGAAATTGTCCAAATGTGGGATAAAATTGCTTCTCCTTAAACAACTTACATATTTTCGCACATGTACATATGTTTTTACATATACGCGAATTTTTCCAATGAATTATTAATTCAAGTGTTGGCATTTGACTGCATCTACTTAGGATCAGTGAATAATCCTTACAGCTTAAGGCATGACTGAACAGGTGTTTGGTAATCAATCATACCCGACCTGGTTTGAAATGGCTCAATCGAATATTTAGTGTCACACATCTGAGTCATATAAATCATTTAGAAAAAAAATTCGAGGTGAACAATAAACGACCGGGAATTAGTTTTCAACTTCATTCACAAACGCTAATACGTAATCACATGTATAATTTGTGGCTAGAGGGCAATGTAAAAAAATATATTGTATATATTGTGGTCAACCCCCATAAATTTGTTTCCGCAAGGCACCTGCACGTTTGCCTTGACAACCTGTTGGGCTTTTCTTCGAAGACAATAGTCGGAAGAAATTGTTGAATTGAAGACATTCTTTGGTTCAATGCAACTCATGTCGATGTCATGGGTAATGATCTGTGTGTGCAGTGATGGCAAAATGTTGAATTACAGGTAAGTGCAATGACATAGCAAGCCGCGAAGCGAAAGATTTTTAGGTAAAATGACCCACAAACAAACGAAGTTTTAGGTTTTAGAAAGTTTTTCTTAATATAAAAACATATCGAATTAGAAAAATTGCGTTTATCTAATTGTTATGTAAGTATCAAGTATGTGTTCATTTCAATATTGTTAGTTTTTTAGTTTTAGTTAGTTTAGTTTAGTTTTTGTTTTGCAAACAAAACCTTATTAAAATCGGTTCAATGTCTGTCTGTCTGTCGCAAGCACTTTCCTCAGAAACAGCTATACCGATTGACAAGGTGGGAACTGTGGACCCCCAGATATGCAGTGAGTGATATCCTTCTAGGTTGAATTTAGGGGGGGGGGGGGGGTCCCCATACATGTAAAAGGGGGGTATAAACTTTTTTTTCACCGAATGTAGTCATGTGGGGGATCAAATGAAAGGTATCGATTAGTACTTTTCGAAGCGGGTCTTAGTTTTGAGATTTATTAGAAAAGCGGGGAGTGGGAGAGGTGGAAATTGATGATTGCGTTAACGGACCCATTCTCAGAAACTACCCAACCGAAAATCTGAAAAAAATCATGAAGCTGCCTCTATATGGTGCCCAGGCCTCAAAATACTCTCCATATCGATATTTGTTCAAATTAAGCTAATAATAGTATATTACAATATTTTTGGGAAAATTGAGTAAAACCCCCCTAGGTTTATCCCAGAGTTATAGAAGTAGTATAAAATATAATATGAAGCATATTATCCCCAAGTTTGATCAAAATCATGCTATTAGTAACAAAGTTACAGTAGCTCAAAGTTGTCTTTAACGTGTAAATTTAGTACTAATTGCGACATGGTAAATGCGTATACATAACGGACTACGTACAAATGGGATAGTTCTATAATTTCTGTGAATTTTTTCGAAGAAAGTTGGTGTTTAATGTAAACCGCAAAATGGAACGAGATGTTTGAGATATAGTCGGGATACCGGAAGCTAGGCGCTTCGGGTAAAAGGTTTTGTGTTTATCTTATGTGAAGAACTTTCTGTGCACGGTTTTCCATTCGTACATGGCTGACAATGCAAAATATTCCCTCATTAATTACTAAACTCGAGATATGCATATGTACATCATATCATCATCAATGTTGTGCTAATTCTAAATAAACAAACGATGCCCATCCAAATGGATCTAACGCATCTTCACGCATTGCCTCTTTACTCCGTGCACAAAGGAATCCATATATATATGTACTTAAAGTAAATATCGTTGGTACTCACGTACACACATATCTATCCTATTGGACACTACCCGCAAACTTAATTAGCACATACATATACTGATATGTAAATACTGGAAAAAGTAAAAAAAAATGGAAAAATTAAATAGACCCCGTCGTTCATATAAATTTCCTTTATATGATGTTGACGTCATACATGTCTCAGAGTAAAATAAATTTACATGAAATGCACAACTTTGAATTTCAACAACTTTGTTAATAATTGCCTTGAAACTTTCCATACTATCGGTTATACTAATTCCAAATTTTGTACTTCTAGAATGAAATTAAGTTAGGTTTTCAGGTAAATTTCCAAAATATGGTAATATACTATTATTAACTTTATTTATGCAGATATTTTGAGGCCTAGATTTCGTATAGATTCACCATTGTGAATTTTTTCAGATTTTTCGGTTGGATAGGTTCTGAGAAAGAGACCTGCTTTACTTTTTGGGGCACACATTTTGACCTGTCATTCCCCTAGGTTGCATCCAATATCAGAATTAAGATCAGTACTTACAGTAAATAGTTGATAATCCGCATCGCCATATTCGATGAAAAAATTTTACACCCCCATTTGGCATAATATACCGTATCTTCGCATCAAATGTCGTGACAATTGGTTGAGCTGTTTCCGAAAAAAACGGGTGTGACAGACAGGCAGACATTGAATCGATTTCGACAGTAAATATTTTCACATAAGCTTGTAATAATGGTTAAGGTGATAATCCAATTCAATTTAGGGCTTGAAGCATGTTAAAGCACTTAATTCAAGACCGTAACGGTACACTGTAAAAGGCAATGTAGGCAGTGATTATTACCCAGATTTCACTCAAGTACTCATTCACAGCCCAAAACAAGGTAAGAAGATGTAAACCCACTCACCCCACCCAATGGAATATATACTCCAGGTAGCAGTCTGCGGAGGACTTTTAATTACATTCAATCAAACGTCACCCAAATAACAAAAGAGAACACCACACCCACAAGAACACCAAAGGAACCTAAAACTACAAAACCAACCAGTAATGTAGCGGAAATACCTCAAGAAATGGAAAATAAGAAAATGCGCAGAAAGCTCAACAAACTAGAGAAACTTACATTACAACGTAGTTCGCAAATAAAAGAACTACAGCAAGAAAACCAAACCTTAAGAGAACATTTCAGGCTAGTGCAATTCCAGCGAAGTGCCGTAGCCAAGTGTAAATGAACCAAAAGGATACTAAACAGATGAAGAAGAATTGATTAGAGAAACTGACTGGATCTGGAAAAAAAGAAGACCGTCTAAGAAAAGAAAGGTAGACTTGTCACCGGAAATTATTAAAGAAAGTCCCGCAAAAAACGCAATAAAATTGAAAGTGAAACTTTCTCCGCCGATTAATATTAGCGGAATTAATAAGCACCTGAAACTTGAAAGCCTTTTGCGGAAGCTATAATAAAGAAGTACTCAAAAATTGCTTTAAGCAACAATGTTTGGAAAGTACACACTGTAAACGCAGATGGCTTCCCCTCGAAGAAGCTGAGTATAGAACGGTACACGTACGAAGACAAAAACAGCAGGCCTCTCAAGGTTATGGTTAGGGGTCTCAACCCAACGGGCCAAAAAGATGACATTGTTGAAGACCTAAAGGAAAAATATTTTGACAAAAAAATTTGGCAAAAAGGTACTGCAAATTGATTCCCAAGCTGTGTCAAATGTGCTGGTGACCACGAATCATCAAAATGTCCAAACAACAGAGCTTCTCCGGCAAAATGTATAAATTGTAAAGGCCAACACCCAGCCAATTACAGAGACTGTGAAGTAGCGAAAGAATTGTAGAAGCTACATCGCAAAGGACCGTTGTTGCCAAAATTAGCTGCTCCCGAAAAATGACACCATCATCATTAACGACGCAACAACCGGTATTCAGATGTGCCGGTTTTGCGCCGAGGTCTCTAAAAGCTGTCTGGTGTCCTGGCCTACGCCATCGTTCCATCTCAGGGAAGGTCTGCCTCGTCTTCCATACCATAGATATTGCCCTTATAGACTTTTCGGGCTGGATCATCATCCATACGGAATAAGTGACCCGCGCACCGCAGCCTAATGAGCCGACGGTTATGGCATCGTTCATAGATTTCGTCGTTATGTAGGCTACGGAATCGTCCATCCTCATGTAGGGGGAAAGAAATCCTTCGGAGGATTCTTCTCTCGAACGCGACCAAGAGTTCGCAATTTTCCTTGCTAAAAACCCAAGTCTCCGAGGAATACATGAGGACTGGCTAGATCATTGTTTTGTACAGTAAGAGCTTTGACCCTATGGTGATACGTTTCGGGCGAAACAGTTTTTGTAAGCTGAAATAGGTTCTGTTGGCAGCAAACAACCGTGCGCGGATTTCTTTGTCATAGCTGTTATCGGTTCTGATTTTTGACCCTAGGTAGGAGAAATTTTCAACGGTCTCAAAGTCGTAGTCTACTATCTTTATTCTTCCCGTTTGACCAGTGCGGTTTCATGTTGTTGGTTGGTTGGTTTTTGGTGCTCACGTTGCCACCTTATATTTTGTCTTGCTTTCGTTGATGTGCAGCCCGAGATCTCGTATCGTCTGTTGATCTGGATCAAAGCACTTTGTACGTCTCCGTTCGTTCTTCCCATGATGTCGATATCATCAGTATAGGCCAACATTTGGGTGGACTATCTGGCCTCGCATATTAGTCAGGGTCAGCCTTGTCAGTCTTATTAATTTCGTCGGGATATCGAATTCTCTCATGGCCGTGTAAAGTTTCACTCTGACTATGCTATCATAAAGTCGATGAAAAGATGGTGCAACTGATATCCATATTCCAACAGCTTTTCCATGGCTTCCCACAAAGAGAAAATCTGATCTGTTACTGATTTGCCTGGAGTGAGGCCTTTTTGGTATTATGTTCTGGGCATATGGGGCTATCTGACTTAGCAAGATAAAGGATAATATCTTATACTTGGTACTCAGCAACATGATACCTCATAATTGCTGCACTGTGTGATATCTCCCTTTTTATGTATAGCACAGATAATGCCCCTTTGCCACTCGTCAGGCATTGATTCGCTGTCCCATACCTTGCGCATCAGTTGACGAAACGCTCGGTGTAATTGGTCGCCTCCATATTTGTTGCTGAGCAGTTCATCAAAGTACTCAATCCATCGCTCCAATAAGCCCATTATGTCGGAAATCAGATGTCCCTCTTTGTCTCGGTCGTTTTGACAGGATGAGCATCGAGGTGTGTAAGGGTTCATCCTACTGGCTTGTTGGTAAAACTTGGGCGCCTGGTGCGGTTGCTTCCTGTACTTTTCGAGTTCACAGACTTGTTGGTTCTCCCAGGCTTCCTTTTTTCGTCTGTGAAGTCGCTTCTCCGCTCAACGCAGTTCGTGAGAAGTCTCCGCGCGTGACACGACCCACACCAAAAACAACCCAATGCCTGCCGTTTGATCCAAGAAAATGGAATACTCGCAGATGTAAAGCAAGGTGCACTAACCAAAAGTAATGACAATGGTAACCAAATAATGAAAATTATTTTAGATAAACTTGACATTTTAAATAAAAGATCTGTTACACTTTGCGGGATATACATTTTGAGCCCTGACTCCCCTGTTTCAGGCAATATCAGAAATAAGGTGACTTTCGGCAAGTACTAATCAATTCATTTGATACCCTACATGGTCATATTCTTTGAAAAAAATGTGACACCCGCCTTTCACATGTATGCCCCCACCCTTAAGCTCAATATAAAGTGGCGCCACTGGCTGTGTATAAAGAGATTTACAGACCACATGTCCTCACCAAATTTCATGACAATTAAAAAGAAGATTTTGCTCGACTCTTCCAGTTTACCGGAAGTTACATTTTAGGTGGGGAAAAATGGATCCTGGTCTTATAGACTAAAAGTATCCAGAGATAGAGCATTGTTGGAAGCAGGACGAGTACAAGAGTGCAATTACCACAGCGGTAAGCCTATATGCTGGCCGACTGACATAACAAAAATACTCGATGTCATCAATTCCTTCGTAACTAATGGAATTTCAGACCAATACAACCATGTTGTCAACAATGAAACCAGAATGAACGATCACTCACACTCGCCTGCTGTGATGCTGGTCAGCGAAAAAATGAGTAGAAGAGACTATCCTCTCAGGCTGACTAATAGACAAACAAAATGAGCGATATCCGAAAAGTACATGCAAGTACGTTTGCATAAATGACCAAATCAACACCGCTTATAAACTTCAGGAAAGGAAAAAAACCCTAACCTTTTTGAGAAACAACCTAAGTTCTCAATTAACAAATATAATAAGTTGGGAAACCGGAAGCTCGAGCCTTCAGGTATAAAAGCTTTTTTGTTTCGCTATGTGAAACTTTGAGTGCGCGGCAGTTGCACTTGCATAATAATTTAAAATTCAACTCCGTCAGCAACTATTTACAAAAATAATTTGCTCTGGAAAATACTCTATCTATTAAAGCTAATTGCACACGCTTCACACTAGGAGTTCAACATTATTACCCAATGTGAAGAAGTTCACCAAAAATAGATATAAACAAGTCGGGAAACCAGAACCCGAACCCTTCAGGTATGAAAGGTTTTGTGTATTTCTTTTATAAAAAAATTTGAGTACCCCATTAGCACCTAGTGTGTAATATATGCATATATTATGCGAGAATATCGACTTTCGCGTAACACTGAAATTCAAAGTGTTGAATTCCCAGAAAAGCGGCAACTTTGACCTATTATATTGTTATTAATATTGCAGTTTCTACCAAACTTAGCAGTATCATACTTTATGCTATAGCCTACAAGGGCTGAGGAGAAGTAACCCCTTCATATATGGGACTTTAATATTGTATTTCACTTGAATGTCAATTATTCCCGTCAATTGTGGCGTCAGAATCTTATTTGCGTGGATTCAGATGAAGTAAATGTGCGCGAAAGAAATAAATTTGAACTCCTATAACTTTGGCACTAATGGCCGGATTTCCATGAAACTTGGCACGCGTATGCGAGACATTGTTCTCTATGCTTCTAGGATAAATTTAAAGGGAGTTTTTCAGTCAATTTCTTATAGTTGGTAATATACTATGAGTAACTTTATTTGAGCAAATATCGGAATAGGACATATTTTGAAGCCTAGACTTAATATAAGCGCACTATCCCGATTTTTTTCGGAGTTTTGGGTTGGGTAGAACACTTTGACTCTTCACTCGCACACTTTACAATTCAATCCAAAACTAATATCGGATTCAGAAAGTACTGATCGAGATCTTTCATTCGATATCACTATATTTAATGAAAACCAATTTACATCCCCATTTTGCATGCAGGTTTTGTTTTATACGAAACCTTAAAAACAAATCCTCCTTGTCGAAGGCAGCGAAAAATCTAAAGACACCTAGACAACAAATACAATTTACTAAACCGGAAAGTGTAAAATGGGTTCGTTTTGCACAGGATAAGTAATCTCTTCACGAAATATCTAGAAAGTACTTTCTAGCCGCTAGTTACACACGCGTCTACTAGGTTGACCCCAGTCAGAAAAGTGTACCATTTCCCAACAAGCCGTGTAAAGCTAAACGAGCTTAGGACAGAAATTAAAACAAATGTGCTTACTAATAAAGCTCCTAGCCTAGCGACCAACATCGTTATTGCGTATTACTGCAAATCTATTTAAAAGGCTTCTCCTTAAGAGACTGAAACTGTACTGAATTGAAACCTGACGCCACCTCACCAATTCTGTTTCCGTGGCAGGTCTACTCAGCCATTTTTCTCGATGTCGCCCAGGCGTTTGATAAGGTATGGCTCCAGGGTCCCAGATGAATTCTTCGAGATCCTAAAATATTATGTATACGAAGGAACGTACTCAAAACTGAAAAAAAGTTGCAGCTGGTATACCGCAGGGCACTGCGTTGAGCTTAACATTGTATACCAATGATACACCTTGCTAAGAGGATGCCAAATAGCGACATTTGCGGATAATACTGCTATCCTTACCACGTGTGAAACTACGGAGGAAGCAAAAATAAAGCTATTGACCACATTGTAGAATAGACCTAGAAACGGAAAATGAAATTAAACAAAGGCAAACGAACATTAACTTCACAAACAGAGAAAAGAAATGAAGTAAAATATCTAGGTATGGCACTCAATACTAAGCTCAGCTGGAAAAGGCATCCTAAGAAAGAAGAACGAGTTAAATGCCAGATACAGACAGATATACTGGCTGTTGGAGAAGAATTTGCAGCTGACCGTCGGCAACAAGTTGCTAATTTATAACCAGATCCTAAGGCCCATATGGAAGTACGGCGTCCAGCTCTGGGGCTGTGCCGAAAAATCAAACCTGAAGGTCATACAAACTGCCAAAATGAAGTGCTCAAAAGCATAGTAGACGCTCCCTGAATCATTCATAAGGAGGATTTGCATAGGGACCTGAAAATACAATTGGTTAGTGATGTCATCAAAGAGCAAGTAATTCAGGCTGCCTTTTTAACAAATCTCAAAACTAAGGCTTTGAAAAGTACTAATTGAAACCTTTCATGTGATACCCCACATGACTATATGAAAAAAATGTTTACACCCCTCTTTTACATATATGGGGACCCCCCCCCCCCTAACTGCATGTCTGGGCATTCACAGTTGCCACCGTCTCACCAAATTTCGTGTCAATCGATATAGCCGTTTCTGAGAAAAGTGCGTATGACAGACATTAAACCGATTTTCATTTTGTTTGCAAAACAAAACCTTAAAAAGCTACGAATCCGAAACTACACCTCCACATCAAGTCCAAGTACATCTTATCTAGTTATGGATAGTGATGAAATAGGAAATTAATAACGCTTATTTATATATATATATATAGCAAAAACCTAGGTATAGTTATATTTTTTAATTAAGAATACATTTAATTAATACTTTTATTTAAAAACCATTTTCCTTTCGTTATTTTTAATTAATTTATTATTATTTATTATGAAACTAAATTTAAAGATTCCTAAGAGAGAAGTTCTTCATTCCTCGAATTCTGATTTTAACTCATTCATTTATTTTTTCAATACTTTTTTTAAAAGTCAATTGGACCCGTAAGGCTCACGTCACACGACAACGATTACTCAGTGTGAAGTAGTCCCGTTCTTTTAAACCGGCCTGGTGGCGGGTTGCGCCCTGTTCCAGTGCGCCCGGTATCGTTCCGTCACATGAGGTTGGTCTGGAGTACCATCTTATACACATTTCGTTAGAGCGTACCTGTTCCTGGTCATCAAGTTCAAGCTTCAAGTTTTCTATTTTTCATAGTAATAACGCTAATACATTATTACTGAAGTTCTAGCTTAAAATATTTAGCTTAACTAACCTAACTTAATTGCAATGGGTAGCTATTACAATTGTTTGGCCTACCCAACCTCCTGTATAAATTTACTTCAATTGTAAATTACAATACATCGATCTTGACAATTATTTATTACGTATCTGAATTGCTTGCAAACTGCGCTTTTAGTGCCAGAAAGTGTTACTTATTTGCTTACGTACGGAGTATAGGTAACTTATTTGTATCGTGACTTGACGTCGGATACCAGTCGATTCAGCTGTGAATGAGTACTTGAGTCAAATCAGGGAAATAATCTCGGGCGAGCGCAATGCTGACCACATTGCCTCCTACAGTGTACTGTAGTGTGCCGTTACTGTCTTGAATGAAGTGCTCTAATACACTTTAAGGCCCTGATTCAATATGGATTGTTGCGCCAACGATTATTATGATTGTTATTATTAAAACTAACTCTAAACTAAATCTAACAATAAATATTTAAGACTACTATTTACAATAGCACATTACAGGCGAAGGGAATCAGAGAGGGAAAGGCTGGTGGATTTAAGGGATTCGCTCACTATTTGGTAGAGCCTTAGGAAGTGGGCCAAAGGGAAGGTGCTACCCTGTTGGTAGAGTTGCCGGATTAGTGGATTTGGGTGATCCCCCGTTCTTTCGAAGAACCGTTACACGTAATTGAGAACGAATTCTCGTAGAAGTTTTACTTTGCGTGCCGATTCACTTCGGCATTTCTCCCAACCTTCTTGGTTTTCCAATTGTAAGAGAGACCAGTGCAGTGCCTTAAAATCCGTCGTTCGAATGTCTCACATTTGGACATGGTTTGAAGCTTAACTCCTAAGTAGTTTATGGATTGGGATCTGCTCACTATAGTGTTTCCGATCTTCATTTTTAAGTGTTTAGCTTTCCTATGGATTCCTCTAGTACCTAGGTATCTATATTTCCTCCGAATCCTGGTCATCTCAAAATCAACCATTAAATATGTACACCAAATTGTGCCTCATGGTGCATTAGGATATGCACGAAAAAAAGCACCAAAATCGAATATCGTCGGTGGTAAAATCCGTCCTGCTATACACGACTATTATCTAGGTAGTTACATTTGACAGCAATATGAACCGCAAGAGGGCGACTTCGGTGTAGCGCTAAAGGGGTGAAATGCATTTAGGACAGAATCAAGTGGAGACTGGTTCCATGGAGGAGATGCTGAGGCCCAAGGCAAATAAGAGCGGGGGGAGCCGGTTTTAATATCTGTATGGATCCAATCCAATGTTGCCACCTGGAGCAAAAGAATTTCCACCTCATCTATAAAAACGTACTATGTATTATCAATCTCTACTCCGAACACTTAAAGCTTTACAAGGCTCAACTTAGAACTTTCCCAACCCTATCCATGAAAATAGGAAGGAAAACAATCTTCGTCAATCAACCCTCCTATTATCGTAATGAATAGAGTGCAAAGAAAATTGTCATTTTTAATTCACATTCTAGCATTGAAAATCGTACACAAATTTCACGTTTGATGTCGTCCGAATAAAAGACCACAGTCTCCGAATGTTGTTTTCTTCTGTCCCCAATTTCTTCACGGGATCGGAACGTACAAAATTTTTAATCCTGCCATATGGATGTTAATTTCTATTTTTCAGAGGGTTGCTATTGTACTCGAACGGTTGTTATTGTCCCGCTTCAGTTCGCAGTCACTCACCGCGAATAGAAGTTGACGGCGAACATGTGAGTTTGAATTGTTGATCCTTGTGACTTGTGACAATTTGAAATTATTCTTTACGTTTGAGCGTTTCTATGAATTGAACAATACTGCAGCAGGGATTGCATGAATGAGTTTGATGCAGTGTTTATATCCACTGTACTCTCTATAGCAGTAGTCACCACTTGTTCTGATGGCAAATGTTTTACTAACTCTTATGGCAGATTTAGCCTAGGTGACTTTTGTATGCGTTATGTGAATTTGATCTCTCTTGTCGCAGTGTAAAATTTGGGGGATCACTGTAACATCTCCTATGCGGTGTTAATACTGAATGACGATTGGAATATCGGCCAACGGCAAGGACGAAGACCGAAATGAAAAGCAAAAAATGAATATAACGTAGCATATTCAGCATATCAGGGAGATTAAATGGGACATCGGAAATGACGAGTGAAAGATATTTCTAATTATCCTCTGGGACTACTCCTCCAGTGCGGATACACTACGGACATTGTCTTAGCTTTTTCAATTGGGGTGGTGGATACTTATCACTCCCGAGTCAATTGATTGCTTCGGGCGACAATTCTAACTGGTTACCGATGGGATGGTTTTCATAATGATTGTTTTCTGTTAAGGGATAAGGAAATCTGAGCTGTTAACAAGGATTTGAGAGCAGCATTGAATCAGCATATGTGGCGGCATTTTACCAAGGAGTCCTATAAATTTTCAACATTAAAAACCTCTGAATAGTAAACGCCAAACAGCACGGTCACAAATTAGTTAATTAAGAACTTATTACCACTTCCTTTCTGCTGCGTGATTTACATTTTAATGTTTGATTCGTGCTCCACAAGAGTGTTATCATCTTTTCCATATGCATTTTCTTTAGTACTATCTACTCGCTCATATTCAGTGCACCAATATGCCTTAATACTGTTATTTATCTCGGGAATGGGTTTAAAACATAAGTAACGTAACGTGAAAAGTGAAAAAGGGAAAAGTGGAAAAAGTCGTGTTCGAGGTTAAGATAATACACGAGTATGTATATGTGAATAAAAAGCGAATAAAGTAACTGATTTAGATGACATGAGAACGCCTTGCATGGTAAATATGGCGAAATGCGAATGGCGACGGTGACACAGTAAGAAGAGAACGCGAAATGCGCTCATAAAATAAGTTAAATTATAGTTTAAGAGCGTTCACTTCAGATAAGGGGATGCTAAAAAATAATATATGTACCTGATGTTGGTGTTCTTGTTGCTGCTGTTACTACTCTTTAAAGTACATATATTTTTCTGTTTGCATGTTTATTTCAAGTGGCATGATTTCTGCCGTAAGAGCAGCGGCACAAAAGTTATCATATTGATAAAACAGTTTTGTGAAAATGCATATGTTCGTGTTCTTATATAATTGTTCTCTGAAATCTCAATAATTTAGAGAAGCAACCGTTGAGAAGTTTCAGTAATTACAATGAAAAAAGCAATTTGGTCAGGTAGAACGACATTATATTACCATTTATCAGGATTATTTTAAAAACACCAAGTCTGACTGAGAAATTCGAACACCTATTCGAGTAGGTACTTTACGATGTTAGTACTTTTTCACATAGCTCAAGATTATGTCATCCAAACGAAGCAAAAGGTGAAAAATTTAGTCAGCATTGAAGCTGAGGTGGAGAGTCACCTTCAGAAAAAACGGTCGCATGACCGGTTAAGCTAGTATAGTCTGGATTAGCAGAAAATATCAAAACATTTCAAGGAAAGTGAAAATACACCATGGGGGAGGGAGGCTGCTATTTATAAATTTACTATATTTAAATAAATGAATTCAGAAATTAACTCTACTCCCAATTTAACCGAAATAGGTGAAAATGCGAATTTGCAAATGAAAATACAAATATTCTTGATAAAAGTATTTGTTAACAATTTTTAGATTTCAAACTATTAAACCTTAATCCAGATTTCTGGTGTGAAATGCATATTTTTTTAGTGGTTGGATTATGGGAATCATCCTAGGTATTCTGTATTTCGACACTGCACCTTTCTGCATTGGAGAGTCTTGGTGAAATTCAAATTTCAAAGCCGTTCACCCTCCACAAAGCCCGCATAATATAATATCTATTTTAACAATGGAGGCGGATTTTGATAGAAAGGTTCTGATCACATCACGATCACGCAGTATGTTTTCCTTATTCTACAATAACCATATATCCATAGCAACACAATCGAGTCGTGTAGAAAATTACGAAGCGGCAGGGCCATCCATTAGAAGACAGTTGTGTTTTAGATGAGACTGAGTTGTACGCAAGATAATTTAAGATGAAATAACAAATTGAACTAGAGATAAAAACAAATGGTTTAGTGCATTTTAAGGCAAACTTGAAAAGTATTTGAATTGTAATTGAATTACTGAATTGGTGAATTTTCTAAAATGAATTCTCAATTCAGAGCTAATAATGCAGCTCCAATCATCACTTGATTCTAAAAAGGCAAAGAACTTCTTTGGGTTGCCTTCGAACATGGCTACTTCACAAAAGTTTGAAAAGGTTCTGTGTTTTTGATACGTGAGAATACCTAATTGCACGCGTCTCTCCTGCAATTTTTCCACAATCGGTGCAACCACATATCGATCGCGGATATCCTCATTTCCAATGTGAACAAGGCGTGTTACGCCACTCGTCCAGGGTAACATCTTCATCTCCATTACCACGAGACGCCGTTCATTGTCTTTTATAGTCAACCAACATACCAAGTCATAGAGGGCGACAAAGTGGACGACACTGCAGAAAATTCTCGACTTGAGACGTGCGTTTATATTTCAACCACAAAGACCACCAGTTGTGGAACCCCACTTCATCCAGGTTACGCTAACGCGCAAAGCAAATTCAAAACTCGGTTCACCATTAGCTAATATCATTAATCCAAGATATTTAACCCTTTTGAAGAAAAATCTATGTTGTTTACCATCACTAGTAATAATGTTCTTTAGCTCAAAATAAGCTCATGAATTAAATAGATATTTACTAAATTATGGTTCACGAATATATTTGAGCTGAATATAATAATATACAGGGTGTCTCCTTTATGATGGTGCAAATTTTAACGGTGGATATTAGCACTTGTTTGGGGAAAATTGATCCATGGAATAGGCATTCTATCTTTTACCATTTCAGTGTTATAGCGATTTTCGTAGATAGTGTCAAAAAGCTGGATCTTCCCAAAAAAATCACTATTATCCACTCCCTCAATAGTTTAATCCCACATTTGATACAATTCTCGGAAACTAAATAAAATTTCTTATGAAAAGATATTTGTAAGGTGTTCTGTAAAACAAAACAAGCAATCGAAGCTCCGCAGCTCCGTAAATCACCTATTCAATGGCTTCCCGCCTATGGCGTTCGCAGGCTTCAACTCCGCAGTTAAATGATTGGGACCTATTCTATATGTAAATAATAAAGTTAGCGAATCTGAGAATATTCTCCAGAGGCAGAGATTGTGCAGATTCTTCATTCAAGAAAACCTCACCAAGGTGTCTTCGTCTGAGATCTGAGGAGACCGGGCAACTGCGTAAAAAGTGCAGGGCCGTCTGCTCCTCCTTCTCACATTGACTGCACATAGCCGATACTACCACCTCAATCTTTTCCATATGGTAATTTAAGAAGCAGTGTCCCGTTAAAAGCCCTACTAGGGTTTTTATGTCCCACTTCTTAAGGAACAACAAAAATGCCGCTCTGGCGACCCCAGGTTCTTTCACAAGGATTTTCGCCTGCTGACAAGAGTTCAAATTTCTCCATTCATTCCATTTCACCCTTCAGGATAGACTTGAAAGTGGATTGTGGAGCCAGACCCTCGGCGAGGTAGTTTATCAGGCTCCTCATTATCAGTAATATTTAAGTGTCCCGGAACCCACTTGTTTCAAACCAACTGGCATAATATGTCGTTGCTATTAGTGCTAATAATGCTGCCTGACTATCGGAACAGATTCGAATGGTACGACCGCTTCATTTTTGTCGTAGACATCGGTCGGGCCGGTTCCATAATCGGATTCCCCAAGAACCCGCACCCAATCTGCCCTCCGTGACTGTGTCTGTGAAGATTATTAAGTCTGTAATCTGAGAAGACTCACAGCTATTTATCGACCATTCTTCTTTTTTGGTGATTACGACAGTGTATGTCTTTTCAAAGACGAATGTGGAAACCATATGATCAGCCGGCATAATAGCGACCAGATATTTTCAAGAAATTTCCAAATAGACGCATGACCGTGGCTACCTTTCCATGCTTCAATGGCATGTGCGCCGTTGGCTGCTTTTCTTTTCACCTCCAAGTTAATTGGGGGTCGATTTAGGATAGCTTCTAGTGCCCCAGTCGGCATAGTAGTCATTGCTCCAAACCTTTAAATCTGCTGCTAGTAAAGTTCAGTCTCGGCCACCAGACGATGCATGCATACATCAAAATATTTTGGTGAAAGTCCCCAGATCTAACCTATCGCATTCCTACATCTGCGGAATTTCTGATGTTGTTCTTGGATATGGTGCGTTAACTCAAAGTCGAAATGTACTCCTAAATACTTAACTCTTTGTGCCAACTGGATTTGCGCCCCTGCTAAGGTCCTAGTGAACAACAGTCCAGTCTTCCTAACGTTCACCGTGAGTCCATTGCGGAGGCACCAACTGTGGATTTCATGCAGAGTTGCATTCAACTGCGATCGAAATAACTCCCGCGACCACCATTACAGCTGGCTCCGAGACGACACGGTAGGCGGCGCAACTAGCAGAGCCCCTCATCTTTGCACTTGCGTTAGGCACTTACAATACATTCCCTTACTGAGGGAGTCAGTCCATATTTCGGAACCGTAAAGGAGGACTGAACTGCACTCATTAGCAATTGACACCTGCTGGATAAGGGATCTCCGACAATGGACGTCATCCGGATCTTAGGAACCCTCTCCTTGGTTAATACAACAACTTCGGTTTTCTCCAGAGCTAGGGAGAATTCATGCTCAGCCATCTTCTCTCCATACTCACCATATCACCATTCCCACTGTGCACTGCGTCTGTTCAACCGTGCGTAGGGTAATCAGGTCCGCAACATCGTCTGGGTATCTGCCCAGATGCGATTTATCAGGCATCTGGAGTCCTAGAAGGCTATCGTATAAGGCGTTCCAAAGATCCTGACCAAGGATAGATCCCTGAGCCGCCCTCGATGTTACCTTCATTGTACGCTGTTCTTCCCGAGTCTCGTAGCATAGGTTCTCCGGCGTGTGCGACATACTGAGCAGATGATAGACTGACGGCGCCTAGGGATTGCCTTTGATCTTGCTTATTAGCACACGTCTCGCAACCTTCCAACGGGAGCAAGTTCGGCTTGTATTTATGTATGCTAGAATACCACCCGGTCTTGTTGTTTTTTGTCCTTCGTGGAGAGGACTGCCTCCTGTCCATTTACAGTGAAGAGTGGACATTCGCTTACAATGAAGGGTCGACATTCCTCAGTACTGTCTCCAACTGCGTCTGTTCAGATGGGGTGGACAGGAAAAAGGGCCTGCACTATTTCTTCCATCTGCGCTGCTTCTTCCATGAAGACGGTAACCGATGGGCACCTACTTTTTTTTAAAACCTGAGATCCCATGGCTCTCTGCTTACGTCGATGATTAGCTCCAGTCAGCAGCGTGCCTTCTGCCTGTTGATTCCGTGGGGGAGTTCCTTTTTCCCACTCTTCAACTATGCGGTTCTAAATGTCATCACGTCTTAGCTTCTTGCGCGCTGAGAAATCCTCCAAATTTTAGGGCAATTTCTTCGTAGGCTTACAATTTCATCCGTCCACCAATACGCGGCTAATTTCCCAGGAGGCAACTTCCTTTTGGGAACCGATGCAATACAAACTGCGGTTATAAACCTCATTGTTGAATGAACCAGCGATTCAGTTGCAGTTCTTCTATCTTCGCCGATTTTTGTGGCTGATTTACCACTTTTGAGAGTTTCGAACAATTTTGCAACGTCGATTTTCTACCCAACAGGTGTTTGCCAGACAGCAGAATATTGGGAAGACTCATTTTTCAATATGAAGGAAATGTAGCAATGATCACTGGCTGTGAAATTTTCAAGTACTTTCTATCGTTGGACCTTTGACACTAAGGACTCCGTAGCAAAAGTTACGTCAGCAACAGTGCCCTCGCAATTAGGGCATCGGAATGTCAGAGCGCTGGGTCCATCTGCTCTACGACGATGGAAGTAAAATTCGAAGTGAAGCGCGTGTATCAAAACCGCTTGGTGTCCCTGTTGGTATTCATCAAGGTAGCGCCTCTCACCGCTCCTATTTCTTCATGCTACGGATACTGCCCCAGATACAACGTCCAGCGCCCTCCACACTGCTTTATGCAGATGATGTTTGCCAAGCGTCTAATAGCAAACGTGATCTCGAGCAACTTGTCTAAAAATGGAAGTACGATGGCAAGTACGAGTAATTATAGTTGAATAACGAGCGTCAAATACCAACAAAAAAATTTCAATTTCTTGTGTATGTATCTTCGTTAAATAAAGGTGGGGCAAGTCAAGATGAAAGTAAGCTGACATTGTACAATGTACAGCATCAACACTATAATCAAGAATAATTTACAGGTAAACAAATCAAGGAATACATCTTGTTTCAAACATACTTTCCAAAGAAAATAAATCCAACTAGTCACGGCTGTTATATTATCAACCAACATACTTCACAAAATGTAACTGATATCCTCAGCCATTGTATCCAAAACAAGACATTCGCAATGTAAGGGTGAAACAACTCTAAACCATAGACAAGTCGATGAGGATGAATAGGAAGGGTTGAAAAGTATTAGATGACAATATGTACTGAAGCGTATCAATGTCATCCCTAGTTCGGCTGCTGGTAACTGTGGAAAGTAAGTAGATATCAGATGTACCAACCGAATTTACTTATCCAAGCAAAAAGGCTGGCGATGATGGAAACACCCCCAGCTCTTTTACTCGTATCATAATTAGTTGACTTTCGGTGCGTTACACTACAATAAAGGGTGGCACGTGTTTACTAAATTAATTTACTTAAAGCTAATTAAGGGTATAATGAAAGTTTGGATTTTTTTAGGCGATGGTCTTTGGTGCATGTTTTTTAAAAATGTATTTACCAAAGGCTTCATATACTAAATAGTCGCAAACTAAACTGAATATAGTTAGTTTCGGCATTCATTATATGAGCATTGGAAATATTTTTCTTGCTTTCAGGCAACATGCAAATTAGTTATGCCATAGGAAAAGTGGATACAAGGAGATGGATACGAAATTGAAAATCTTGTATTATATTGTCAAAGTGCTGATATTGAAATCACTATCGCCAAACTGAAAGATGTAGAACTAGCAAGCCACCAATAAGTAAGCTTAGTAATTCTATGTGAGCTTAGTAATGCTAAACACTCCGTTCGACAGCCCTCTGCCACTTCGGCATTCCATCAACACTCCCAGAGGTCTCTGCCCTGCAGGAGAATGTATGTAATTTTTCAATCAAAACTGTCTCAGGCGAGAATCTCCCACTGGCACGCCACAGGAAAGTTGAGTGATAGAAGTGGTCATTTTCAGTTTCGGGATATGTCGAACCACATCATTTGAAACAATCGTACCAATAAATACAAATTTTTGGGAGGTCTCAATATTCTGTTAACCACTGCATATAGGAAAGTCGCGAAACCAGAAGCTAGGCGCTTCAAATATGGAAAGTTTTGTGTATTGTGTAAACATATTTTAGAGGACTTTGTCCCATCAGCAGTGGCGTGATAGACAGACAGACAGACGGACAGGGAAACAGACAGTAAACCGATTTCAATAACGTTTTGTTTTCAACAAAACCTTGAAAAGGGTCTTTTACCTCCTGTTGAGGCTTTAACTGAGCACGTAAGAAAAGTAGATATTTAAGATGATTATAATATATAAAAATACGCCTTTATAAACCTAATAATATTTCAAACTTGAAGAAAAATAAAAAAAAAAGAAATAAATGAAGTTCGAAAAAACCTAGTTTCCTCATAGAAATGAGTTTTTCCCTACTTTTCACACTTAAGTTGTAGCATATGAAAGCTCCTATTTGACATTGATTTCCTTAAAAATAAAATCATTTAACATAATTATGTTATTTACACATTAAATCAGTTGTTGTTGTTGGTAGACATGGAACAGGATAATAAGTCTCCGTGGTAAGCAGAGTCTGCCAAAAACATTTCCGATTTGACTGTAAACAAGTAGGAAAACTAGAAGCTGAACGGTCCAGGTAAGAAAGGTTTTGTGTATTTTTTACATAAAATCATTTGAGTGGACGTTTTTTCCATTAATACCTAGCACGTAATGTATACGCATATATTATGCCAAAATATTTACTTTCACATGCTACTACATTTAGAGAAGGCGCAATTATTCTATGGGACTGTATGAGAAGAAAAGGAGCTGGGAGATTGGGGAAGATAGAAGGAGAAATGACAGCAGACTTTTACATTAAATTCTACAAGATTATTTGGCTCACACCGTGGAAATTTAGTCATTCATGCTTTAGACAATGTTTCAATTTGATTCATAAAGGACAGTTAAAAAGTGCAGCGACACTGGGGGAAAATGTCAACACATGCAGAGGCACAATACACGCTAAGTATTGCGGACAGTGGAGCTTCATAGTCGCCCGGAGATGAAGAAGAAAATCGTTCATCTCCGAAAATTGCCGTAAAAGCAGCCTGCCTTTGTAAAGGAGCGTGCTACAACAATCTTAGACTTAGACTTAGATATTCAGTTATGTAGTCTGGCGAAAATGAATACCACCTGATTGAGTTTAGTAGTATGTCTATAGGTAAGTCAATACCGGGTTCCAGCTTCAGGTTCATAAGCGGCAATTCTCACAAAAAATGATTTCCGCAGCGCATTGTAGGAAATAAGGAACGAAATTTACCCCGATGTAACTCAATACCTTTCCAATTCGATGCATCGTTGTCTTATAGCTCGAAGAATTGCATAGACAGCATTATAATTGAAATAAGGTTTTCATCAGATTTTCCGATATAGTTTTCTCACTTCCGAAAACACAGATTGCATAGAAAATGGTCTATGGATCCCACCTCCATACTAGAGGATGGGCACATATAATCTTGGAGAATTCCTATTCGGAACATATGCCCAGCTAGTGAATTATAACCTGTCATAATAGCCACAATACTTTTATAAGTCTTCTTGCATTTAGATAGGATAAACTTTGCCAAATGTTTGTTTGGCTCTTGCAAGAAAAGTTTGGTGTGTTTAGCAGCATTTAGGTTCAACCACCTGCCATTATGGGAAGCTTGTTCTCAGTTTTTAATAGCAGCATTAGCTAATGCTGCTGACGCCCCAATTGCTGGTTCCGGTCCGGGTATAAGGGAAATTGAACCCTCGAGGTTTCATTTTTCTTTATAACACAATGATCGAGTATTCAGAGTAGTTCCACCGTATTGTATATTGCCTCAAGGAAAAAGCCCACTTCTCGTTTTTATTCGAGAGATGGAGTCCTGCTCCAGAACCCTGTTCTGTTTTTGAGCCATAAGCCGTCAGTATATCCTGATACACATTCTTCTGGTTCATCCCAGCTTTCTCTTCGCTTCAAGATAGCATATATATATATATATCTTCTACCAAACAGATGTATAGAGATCCGAGAATCTGAAAACATTGCGAAAACTGGGTTCAGTTCTCCCCATAACTCTTCCAATGCTCTATGCTGCCCACGTCCATTGTTTTCCCATAGATCTAATGAATTAGTCTATGAGCTGCTCTCATAGCAGTGCTCTGAATAAACAAATCCGAGGCTCATGGCCCCGGTGATACCCAGACACATAGTTCTTGGGGGGTGGCTAGTGTACAGTGAAAACTCGTTTGTTTTACCTTAGCCCACCACACTATGGATGCATAGGCGAACATGATAACAACATATATCCACATAAATGTCCACCTACAGAGCTAAGAGAGCTCGTTCCATCTTTATATCTACATGATTGTTCCAAACAAGCTCCCAGGTATTTCAGTTCCAAACAACTCCCAGGTATTTCACTTCTCCGGAGCGCTGAAGGCTTCTACCTCTCATCTCTGGAAGGCAAAGACCATTCAGTTTCCCCCACATCGCAACAATAGCGCGTTGTGTATTTCTATACACCGTTCTGAGATCTCGACCAACAACTAGCAAAGCCACGTCATACGCATAAGCTTGAACGTGTATTGGCCGATTTCGCAGTTCACACACAGTGAGTCGCTCAACATACTCCACAGAAATGACGGCAGCACACAAAACAACATCTGCGTTAGCATAGCGTAGATCCACATAATTAAAGTTTCACCAACACCATGCTCTCTGGCGGCATCACAGAGCTTCAAAATACCTTCGTAATGAAAGGTTTGCAGTAACCACCAATTCTCTTCCTCCCACTTCTGAGACCTGTTCTCCCAGGTGGTGTACTTCCAAAAGAGTCTGCATAGATTGTACTCTCGAGTTCGTGAAAGTACCATCCGGTTTTCTAAGACAGTGCAATTTAGAAAGTAGTTTTTATTCGCCTAGGGAGCTCCACTTTGTCGCCAAGAAGCCCATTGAACTTTCTCCAATCTCTTCATTGCTTCTTGGTTCCACGATCATCGGGGCGTTTGGGATCATTAGACCAGCTGAAGTGATCAAATCAAACAGCTTCTCTCCATTTGCATTTGCTACTTCCGCAACAAACATGCTGAGCGTCCGCATCACAACCTATTAAGAGTTCAAGACCATTTGATTCTGTATACACTACCACATCCCTTAGTTCTTGCGTCGACGGAGAACAAAAAGAAAGATAGGGTAAGCAAGCAGAGGCAACTATGACGTTTTTCATCTTACCATTAGCCTGTTATTGTTAGTTGACTACGATTGGGTCCTGGGAACAGAATTTTCCCTGCATGATTGTCTCTAACAATTTTGACATGCCCCAATCTCGAGGATATTTTATCGAAGAAGATTCTAGTCCGCTTTACGGATCCAATACCGCAGACTTTGTTAAAACGTCCAAGAGCGATGGGTTCTCTTGGACCAGAAATATATAAGGACAGTTCTGCAATTTTGCCAGGAGATAGGAAGAGGCTTTAGTATGTCCCAAATTAATTTAACTAACATTTATGTTTGTAGACAAAAGTGTAGTCTAATATGCCGCTAACTGAAAAGTCTGTTGCGTTCAGTGTGGTTCACACCGGGTTTACCAGCTTGTCCTAACCTTCTACCGAAAGTTTCGCTCTCTTGCATCCGATTTGGAGTTAGCTTTCTTTCGCAGTGCTTTCCGTTGTCGTCGGCTGAGAGTCCTCCCACGTTCATGGTGTCCGAGCTGCATCATACTGGAATTAGGCCAGTTACGTTCACATCATCCCTTTCTTCCGCTGTTCTTGGTAGAGGCAGAGGAGAAAATTCTGACAGGGGCTTATCTACCACAGATTTTTCCGTGGGGGAACATGAACCTGGTGGGGCCTCCAATATCCGTGCCTCGGCCACGACCTGGTTTGTCAAAGTCGCGGGTGGATTCGAAGTCTGTGACTTCTTACCACCTAGAGAGTTACAATTCTTTGGTTCTAACTTCACCTGTAGTAGTAAACTACCACTGGCTGGGGGAGTCAGCAGTACTGGTCCATTAAAAAAGTTCGACTGTAAAGTGTAGAACAACGATTCTTTATAAGTTCAAAGTTAATGGAACAAAACCTTGACACGTTACCTTTACCCTGAAGAAGGGTACATGCTCTCCCTTTAAACTCAGAGGCAAATACCACAGTCTAATGGGGTGAAATACTTCGGAATCCATCAGACGAAAGATCGCTTTAAAAGAAATATATTGGGACTAAAAACTTTCGAATAAATTTAAAATTTAGTAAGTTAAAATACTGAAATAGTACGCCGTTCTAAACCCAATTTGAATTGAATAAACACAGTCAAAAGCTATAAATGGAAATTCTAAAAGCGACAACTTCAAAAGTGTTAGAGATAAGATTTCAAGGCAGAAAGTATTGTACCGCAAACCTAATTATCTAAAGAGTAAAATTCCGATGTGTAAGAACGGGCTTTCTTAAATAAGAGCGCTAAAGCACAACTTCCTAAAACAGGTTCAGAGTTTCGATTTTTTTTACAAAAAGGAAAGTGCATATAAAAACGTACAGTAAATTTTTTAAATTGCATATTGACACTACCTTAAAGCGCATTTTTCAAATGGATGATTGTAAATGCAACTGAGAAATTTAAAAATTGTATATTAAGTGCACAAACGGTACTCACTTTTTCAATATCGTTTCTCAAATGGCCCAATAAGACCTGAAACATATAAGCTACATTCGACCACTAGGGCCAGTAGTTGAAATTGCAATTCTTCACCTTAACTAAGGATTTCGGCAAGTACCTATATATTTATACATACGAAAGTTGATGAAGAATCATCCAACCTTCAGTATTAGAAAACTTATTTTATTAAAAAGCATTCAGAATATTTTTTCTATTAATTTATTATCATATTTGAAAGTTTTGTGACAATATTAAATATAAAAAATTAATAATACACTTATATGGTGTTAATAAATTAATGACTAAATATTAGTAACACATATCGTTTTTTTTCTTCGAATGTCGTGACATATATTTATATATATTTTCACTTCATGTAAAAATCCAATATTTTAGGGTCTTTCTCCGGACCAAAAAAGCAAACCACGATAGCGTATAAAGTGTGAAAACTAACTCCTCTTTTCCAAGATACGATAGAAGCAATATAAATATATGCAAATGTATAGTTTAAACCTATGGCATGATGATTATCACTAATGAATGTTTTAAGGTCTTTGTTACTATGAGTACACTTTTCTGCTTCCAATATTAATTGTAATAATACACACGAACTTAATGTTTTGGTTTGAGCACAGACACTAAACGATTCTTCCTCCCAATCTCGGATTTGCTGTATTCATCAAGGAACTGCGGGAAGATGAATTAATGTTTTTCCGCGTTTTAGAAGAAATAATTAAATAAAGCTTGACATGTATACTTACGTCTACGTTAAAATCACGAGCTACCACCTGCTTAGCTTCATCGTTGTCGTAGATGATCGTAAACAAAGTAGGATAAATCACCACGTTGAAGTGTTGTGGCAACTTTGTTAAACTTTTGATGATTATCGAACATTGTTCCGAAGTAAGGAGCTCCTGTGATTGAATTTGGATGAATGCTTAGTATAAATTTTAATTCATAATAATTACAACGCTACGTAATAACCGACATTTCTTGGATCAACTAAGAACTACAATTATATTTCAAACACCCTTGATGTGCCTGATCCGAATTTGAAATTTCATTCCATCCAACTCACCTGATTTTTCTTATTATTAGCGGAGAAGAAACCTAGCGTTGCAATTAAGTCAATGATCACAGCCTGAGTCTCACTTTTTTCATTTATAGTGCACTTGGATCCACAATACTTTAGTAAAATTGTAACTACATCTAAGAATTTCATTGATAGCGACTCTCCTGACAGGACTTCCTGTAAAACGGAAAATAATATTGAACTCATTAAACTTTCTTTTGGAATGGTACGAGAAAGTTGCTGCTCTGAATGAATAATGGAGATGAAGAAAGGGTTTATAAATAATTAAAACTGTACACTAACATGTTTCTTTGCATCGTTTTGCCACGATTCCATCTCTCTGTCTGTTCACCTACAGTGATTTTCACAAGAATTCAAATAAAGGTTATGCAAATGTGCCACTAACGGGGAGTATTAATTGAAGGAGAATGTCTTTCTTCGTCTTTAATAACGATGTATAGCTTCGACTTCAACTAAAACAAGTCAGAAGCTCGGCGCTTTGATTTTTGTATTTTTCGTTAGTGAGGACCTTTGCATTTTATTACCTAAAACATCGAAAAAGGACTTAGTGTCAACGAATCGCGGAAATCCCAATTCGAGCCATAATAACAAGTATGCGGTAGTAGCAGTAGCTGACATGAGCAGAAGTTTTGAAATAAGCGCGTTCAATATTTCACAAAACATTAGTGATCATTCAAAATGTATGTTAGACCTTAAAGGGGTCATCCCGTATGAAGGCCGTTTTTTTTTCGCTTTTTTTAGGAATTTTTTGCGAAGAATTGGATAAAGATGCAAATACGAATTTTTCACCATATATTTATCAATATCTTAGCATCCGCAATAATTTTTCCAGCTTAACAGCATAATTTATTATTGAAATACAGAGAAATTTATACACCCGTCTCCAAAAAAGGTGTTTTTCTGCTGCCCCGCTAGAGGGCGCTATGATCATCCTTAAAAAATGTAAACGGTAAACGGTCAAGACTTAACTACAGTCCGCAAACTAGGATTATTAAAAAATGCCGTGCCGTGTGGTGCCGTGTTCAACTTTTTTTGTGAATTTTGGTGCTTAATGAATAAAAAAAACTACTGAATGAATTACAATTATCCTAGTTTGCGGACCGTAGAAATATGTTCTGAATAAGTCCTGAAAATTTCAAATAATTTCGTTTGATAGATTTTGGGCTATGGTGGTAGCCGATTTTCAACATGAAGTTTCGAGAAAAACGCATTTAAAAAGTAGAATGCGATTTGTAGCCGTAAAATCTTACCTGATCAATAATCGGCTATACCTAGCCCATAAACCTTAGGTTTCTTGAAGAAACACATGTACAGCCTTGGCTTCAATTCTTGTCCTTTTAGTGAAGTCATTCGAACGTCATTCGGACTGATAAATATGCGCTTCGTTACGGCGATGGGCATAAATCTGGCATGTGACTTATTACGTTTAGCACTCCAATTTCCGAATGACTTCGAATATCAAAAAATCACTTTGCCAATATATTCTACACTATATCTAGATATAATTGATGCAAAAAAATTCGATTCCGCGGATCCGACACACGGGACGACCTCCTTAAGGGCACTTTTCACATTCAGAGTGCAGTTTGTAAAATTGTTATTTCTCACAAACGAAATAACGTATTGATTTGCGGTTTTCTTATTTTGAAGATGAAGGATGAAATCAAAATAAAAAGTGTAAAATGTAAATGTATTTCGTACATAAAAGCATGTGGGTGGGCATTTTCCACATACAGGGTGCGGCAGGATCATCATCATCATCAACGGCGCAACAACCGGTATCCGGTCTAGGCCTGCCTTAATAAGGAACTCCAGACATCCCGGTTTTGCGCCGAGGTCCACCAATTCGATATCCCTAAAAGCTGTCTGGCGTCCTGGCCCACGCCATCGCTCCATCTTAGGCAGGGCCTGCCTCGTCTTCTTTTCCTACCATAGATATTGCCCTTATAGATTTTCCGGGTGGGATCATCTTCATCCATACGGATTAAGTGACCCGCCCACCGTAACCTATTGAGCTGCATTTTATCCACAACCGGACGGTCATGGTATCGCTCATAGATTTCGTCATTGTGTAGGCTACGGAATCGTCCATCCTCATGTAGGGGGCCAAAAATTTTTCGGAGGATTCTTCTCTCGAACGCGGCCAAGAATTCGCAATTTTTCTTGCTAAGAACCCAAGTTTCCGAGGAAAACATGAGGACTGGCAAGATCATAGTCTTGTACAGTAAGAGCTTTGACCCTATGGCGAGACGTTTCGAGCGGAACAGTTTTTGTAAGCTGAAGTAGGCTCTGTTGGCTGACAACAACCGTGGGCGGATTTCATCATCGTAGTTGTTATCGGTTGTGATTTTCGACCCTAGATAGGAGAAATTGTCAACGGTCTCAAAGTTGTATTCCCCTATCCTTATTCTTGTTCGTGCTTGGGTTTGACCAGTGCGATTGGATGTTGTTGGTTGATTCGTCTTCGGTGCTGACGTTGCCACCATGTATTTTGTCTTGCCTTCATTGATGTGCAGCCCAAGATCTCGCGCCGCCTGCTCGATCTGGATGAAGGCAGTTTGAACGTCTCGGGTGGTTCTTCCCATGATGTCGATATCGTTAGCATAGGCCAGTAGTTGGGTGGACTTGAAGAGGATCATTGCATTCACCTCAGCATCACGGATCACTTTCTCGAGGGCCAGGTTAAAGAGGACGCATGATAGCGCATCCCCTTGTCGTAGACCGTTGTTGATGTCGAATGGTCTTGAGAGTGATCCTGCTGCTTTTATCTGGCCTCGCACATTGGTCAGGGTCAGCCTAGTCAGTCTTATTAATTTCGTCGGGATACCGAATTCTCTCATGGCAGTGTACAGTTTTACCCTGGCTATGCTATCATAGGCGGCTTTAAAGTCGATGAACAGATGGTGCAACTGTTGTCCATATTCCAACAGTTTTTCTATCGCTTGCCGCACAGAGAAAATCTGATCTGTTGCTGATTTGCCTGGAGTGAAGCCTCTTTGGTATGGGCCAATGATGTTCTGTGCGTATGGGGCTATCCGGTCTAGCAAGATAGTGGAGAATATCTTATAGATGGTACTCAGCAACGTGATACCTCTATAATTGCTGCACTGTGTGATATCTCCCTTTTTATGTATGAGACAGATTATGCCTCGTTGCCAATCGTCAGGCATTGATTCGCTGTCCCATACCTTAAGCACAAGTTGATGAACCACTTGGTGTAACTGGTCGCTTCCATATTTAACCAATTCGGCTGTAATTCCATCGGCTCCTGGCGACTTATGATTTTTTAGCCGATGAATTGCACGGACTGTTTCTCCTAAACTTGGTGGTGGCAGTATTTGTCCGTCGTCTTCAGTTGGCGGGACCTCCAACTCGCCGATGTTCTGGTTGTGCACTAGCTCATCAAAGTACTCAACCCATCGCTCTAATATGCCCATTCTGTCGGAAATCAGATTTCCCTCTTTGTCTCGGCAGGATGAGCATCGAGGTGTATAAGGCTTCATCCTGCTGACTTGTTGGTAAAACTTCCGCGCCTGGTGCGGCAGGATAACTTCCTTTTTTAAAATGCGCGCCACTCAGTTAGTTGATGTCATAGCGGAGCGCTAGTGGTCTCGTTCAAGAGGGGATACTGTAAAGTTTTGTCCCGACACGGTTCAGTCGCCATCATGCGTTGGAATAGTGAGGAGCGTGCCTTTGCCGTTGAGGTTTACTTTTCAAGCAGATGTTCGGTTATTGCAACACGGCGTGCATTTCGGAATAACAAACAAAACATGCGCTACAGGGCTGACACCAACCCTCGAGAATTGCATCAAAAGCCTTTGCATTCACCCAAAGTCACAGTGTGGTGTGCAATTTCCTCAGCTGGAATTATTGGTCCCTGGTTTTTTGAGGAAAATGAGGTTACAGTGACAGTGAATTCGGACCGGTATGTAAACATGCTGCAGAATTTTTTTTCCCAAGGCTAGAAAATTTGGATTTGGGGGACACATGGTTCCAACAAGACGGTGCAACAGCACACACTTCAAGAGCATCGATGGCTGTTTTGAGGGAACACTTTCCAGAGCGCCTTATCTCAATTAGAGGCGATTTGGAATGGCCGGCACGCTCTCCCGATCTGTCCCCTTGTGAATTTTTTCTATGGGGTTTTTTGAAATCCCGTGTTTATGTGAACCGTCCAAGAAGCCTACAAGATTTGAAGACCAACATCCAAGAAGAAATTGCCAACATAACACCTGTTATGCTAACAACAGTCATGACAAGCGCCAGAAATCGGTTTACGCAATGTATGGAGAATGGGGGACGTCACCTAATAGATTTGATCTTCAAAACGTAAAACGTAAATAAAAACTTTAGACATGAACCTACATTGTAAAAAATAAATAAATATTTTCCGATGCATCCAATAGTTTTTATTGAGTTTTGAAAAAAGGAAGTTATGCTGCCGCACCCTGTATTATGTCAGAATAAAATAAAAATTTGGGCTAAATCGGCAACTTTGACCTACTATAACTTTTTTAGTAATAAACGTCGTCATTCGACCGAACTTGGTAGGATCATGCTTTATATTATAATCAATATTACCGCAATTTCATGATTCTAGGATGAACTTAAGGGGAGTTTTATAGTCAATTACTCAGAATTATAACAATATACTATTAGCAACTTTATTTGAACAGAGAGTATTTCGGAGGCTAGCGACCAGTGGCAGCTTCATGGTTTTCTGAGAATCGATCCGTAGAAAAAATTATCTCTTTCCGGCCCCGCCCTCTCCCCTATTGCCATAAATGTCAGAATTGTCAGGATTGACAAGTACTAATCGAGACCTTTCATTTGATACCCAATATAAACATATTTAGTGAAAAAAAAATGTATACCCCTTTTCATGTATGGATACCCCCTTAAGTTCCAAATGGAACGATGTAAGTCACTGCGTGCGTGGGCGTTCACAGTTATCACCTTGCCACCAAATTTGGTGTCAGCCGGTACAGCTGACAGTAAACCGATTTTAATAAGGTATTGTTTTACACGAAACCAAGCAAAGCAAAACCAAGCGAGCAAATTGAATAATAAATGGCCAAGCAATCTCAAAAAGCATCCGGAAAAACCAGGTGTCACAAAAACAATTCATATGAAAAATGTCCTGCTTTGTGCTTTCTTGTTAGTTTTTGTATGATATTGCGTGTCTCGTTTTCACAAAAAGAAATCTCAAAAAACTACTGCTAATCTCGATTTAAAATTTTGAGGGATGATTTTTGAGACTATATTTTATCAAAGTACAAATTAATTCGGTTCGTTTTTTTAGTGTTAACGATGCATTTATTTCGAAACAAGATAAACGAACGGATTAATCAAAATATTGTCCATCGTTGGCTACAACATTTTCCCCTCTCTAAGCAGTTTTCGGATTCCATTGCGTCTTTCGAGGCGATACAACTTTGAAGCCAACTCTCGACTTCTTCGAAAGAACCCTGCCAAATCGTGCTGCATCCGTCAGAACAACCAGTAATTGGAACGAGCAATGTCTGGCGAATACGGCGGGTGCGACAAAATAACTTAACTTAAGAATTTGTAAATAAAGAAAGACGTTTGCGACATGAAGCTGAGCGTTATCATGCACACGAATGATTTTGTTGTGCCTTGCCTAGTATTCTGGCATTTTTTCTCGTAACGCTCGGCTCAAACGAACCAATTGCAGTCTATGCCGAATCCCCGTTATGGAATCATCAGGAAGCTCATAATACACAATTCCCTTTTGGTCCCACCAGATACACAACATGACCTTCGAACCATGGATATTCGAGTTTGGTGTTGATGTAGAGGTCGATGGCAATGGTGGACCGGGCCCAGCGTCGTATTTTTTCTTCTTGGGATTGTCATAAAATATCCATTTCTCATCACAAGTCACAATCTGATGCAAAAACCTTTTCTTTTGTCTTTGAAGCAGTTGCTCGCAAATGCCCAATCGCCTTTCCACATCTCTCCTTGCTTCCTTGTTTGTGGATTTTAATCATACTGAAATTCTTTGCTATGTCACTATGTCCCAATGATTCTGCAAGCTTATCTTGCGTTTGACTTCTTCATCGAGTAATGTATCCAATTATTGGTCTTCGAATTTTTTCGGTTGTCCAGGACGAGAATAAAATCACCATTCCTGAATCGTAGAAACCGTTCGTGACATGGTTTATTATTTGCCGCATCGTCACTATATACTTTCACAAGCATTCTATGCGCTTCAGCTGCTTTTTCCTCCAATCAAAGCAACGAAATAAAACTTCCCGCAAATGCTACCTAGTTGACGTAATCGCAATCAGCTGTCCACATTAATGACCACAAGAGTCATCTCTTAAAAAACTGACTGAATTAATTCGTACTCCCAATATTAGCAAACGAACAAAAAAAAAAGTGTGAAAAATGCCCTTAGGAGGTTTTCAGGATTGAATTTTTTTATTGCATAGATCATTAGCTCAACTAGTCAAAATACACTGTAAAAAATTGCAAAGCTAAATTCGCGCTCCTTCATGTTTTGAGCGTAAAACCAAGCAATTATCGTGTACAGTTTCACACGCATTCAGTGCCCAGGATGTAGCAGCTGTATGCCCTTACGTAATCTTATAGCGCTATGTAGAAAAATGCTTGGCGTCAATCCCTTGTACGAATGCATTTGTATTTGCTGTACATGGTTTTTGTTTGAAATTAAGAATGTGAAATGTCTCCATATCGGAAAGAGAAATTTTCAAATATTATTTTCAAACGAATTTTTCTCAAAATGACTTTTTTCACATTTACGAGAATTCTAACTCAAAAACTAATGAACCGACCATTATGAAATTTGGAGGCACGATCTTTTACAAAATTACAAAGAATATCAATCAACATTTGGGATAAGATCATATTTTTAAGGGTGCATGATTGCATGATTCCTGAAATAATGAAACCTGAAATATTTTTTTGAACACTTGATTGCGATGAGCTTCATATTATGAGGAAATAAGTTAGTAACGTAAAATTAAAACCGTTTTGGTTTCTGATAGAAATTTTCCCATGTGCTGCAGTTTGAGAACTCTAGTTACGACCTAATATCGCGTAACTTCGCTAATTGTAGCTTAAATTATTCAAAGAAAAAGTTCTTCTCACTAAAAAAAAATTCGAAACAGTACGTGAAAATAGGCCTTTCACTGTCGTTTCCTCCCTTAAGAGATCATATTCTTTACATTATATTGAAAATGTGGATAGTTTCAAAAAGCACTTTTCGAGATTTTAATTTAATTCAAATTATATTTAATTATTCTCCGGTAAATATAGGCTGCTTAAAAAATATTATCTATTGTGTATATCGTACGTAGCGCTTACGATACTCCCGCCAAAATCGCGATGGTAGCGCCAGCATGTCCCTAACAGGCAACAGGCGTTTGCTGCTGAGAAAAACTAAATAAAGGAACTTTACCGAATTTCCCAAAGTATCTTAGTCGTATCGAAAATGTTTAATTTACCGAGAACATATTGTAAACTCCGATCCGGAGTCCGGTAAAGCGGACAGTCGAAAAGCCATCAGTGAAGAAAGAAATTGTATTAAAAGAAAAGTCAGAAGAATAAAGCATGAAAACGAGTAACCAGTACCTAAATACAAATTTAAATAAATTTCGCAGAATTGGGTCCTAAATTATCCCTTATACTAGGACCAAATTTTGTATTTCTACCGCAAATTTCGGGTAAATTTCCAAAATCGTGTAATATAATATTTTTAACTTTATTTTTGCAGATATCAAAACGGAATGTATTTTGAATCGTAAATTTCGTATACATACACCATTTTGATTTTTTTTTTCGGCTGGATATCTTCCCTATTTTTCACCAAATAGGGTCAAATTTGAAAAGTGTCAATCAAACCCTTTCATTTTCACCACACGGCTATATTCTATAAAATTTGCACCCCCTTTCGCATGTATGGGGGTCCCGCCATAAACTCAACACAAAACAACAACAACAGCCCCACTTGCTACATGTAAAGAGATTCACAGATCACATTTTTTCACCAAATTTTGTAATGGCAGGTTAAGCAATTTCTGAGTAAATCGGGTGTGGGAAACAGACATTGAATTGATTTTAACAAGGTTTTGTATCACACATAACCTTAAAAAGCTCGACTGACACCAAATTTGGTGGAAAGGTGAGAACATACAGTGAGTTACATCATTCTACGTCGAATTTAAGGAGGGGTACATATATACCAAACTGAGTATAATATAGTCATCTTCTTTTTCTTCAGCCTTTGTCCCGTTCACAAGCGGGGTCGGCTAGCATGAAATATAGTGTCATGTAATGTTTCAAATGAAAAGTTTCGGCTAGTACTTTTTCAAGCCGGTCTTTCTTTTGGCATTTGTTGAAAAGTGGGGAGTTCGGGGGGGGGGGGGGGGGACAAAATGATTGGGGGGACAAAATGATTTTGGGAAGTTACAATATGTCCCCTTAATGACGATGACACGGAGTCCACTTCAACAATCGAACTAACCCCTGCATACCAGTTCTCTTTGTATTTGATAACCTTAAGTGGGGTGTTTATGTAAATAGTAATTATATTGTTTAATAAATGAATATCAGCTGAGATCGTCTTAGATAAACTGCGAAAAAAAATACGGGTAGCAAGAATACTTCCATCTTACTTGTATATGGGTCTTTAGTATGGTACACTTCAGACAATTCACCGTAATGTGGTACTGATATATTCTGTTGTATGGGAATACAGTAATAATTCACACGAAGAGGATCGGTTTGACGCCATTACTTTGTTAATAACAATCAAATTCATATGAACATATGAAAGGTTCATGCCTTTTGTTATGATTTTTTTTTAAATAAAGGAAAAAACAAAAAAAAATGCAATAACGATTCCATCTGGCCCCATCTAAATGCTAAAAATTCGCAGAAAACGGTCAACTTCTACGACGCCTGTTATCCATCGAGGTAACCTCCAGATGTTGGGCTCCCTTCAGTAATTGATAATGCAATGTAATTATTTGTGACGCCTTGAACACTGTAGTGTTACTAATTAAGTGTGGTTTCATATAGTATATATCAGAGTAGTCACCTTAATGTGATATCGACTTTTTGCTTGCCAATACCCGCGCTTTGTTATGAACTATTACTGCGCTTCTAGGATAAACTTAAGGATGGTTTTCACGTGAATTTCTAGAATGTATATAGTCAGATATCATTAACTTAATTTGAGCAGATAAGCAAGGAAAGGAAATTTCTGGTGGAACTAGAATTGAATGATCTACTCTGTATGATGAATACGGTATCAACCAGACATCCTTCTGCGGTATACGGCTGCCGCTTTTATCCATGAAGATATCGGCAAATTACCATCAGGGAGTTCACAGTCTGTTCAGACATTTCAATTGGTAGCATTGATGTCGCTAAGAGAGCCAAGACCACTGTCAAGGCCCTGATCCAATTTGTTGCCTTAACGATTATTATTATCATTAATATTTAACTCGAAAACCATTTCATGTAGAAATGATACTAGGCAGAAACAAGGCATATTGAACAGCCAGCAGAATGAATGTTTTCATTTTTTTGGTAGGTGTAATATGGAGGTATAGCTCGCCAAACGTAAATTCTTAATGTCTAAAAAAATTTATATAAATTAATATTTATATATCTTTAAAGCCAAATAACACAAAACTTTTAGTAGAAATTGATCTATAGCTCTTTTAAAATGCTCGAGAAGACCTTTAAAATGAGGTATAATAGAAGTCAGTTCGCTAAATAATAACGGAGCTATGATCAAAATAATGTTATTACCTGAATTTTTTATATAAAAATCAATAAAAACAAATCCCTAAGAATACACTGTATTAGAGCCCTCGCAATAAATTCTGAAAATTTGGTGGATATAGAATGCGTAGTTTCGGAGAAACTACCTCCGGGGGGAGGCGCACATCGGTCCTACATCACTTTTATTTCTTATGCCCCCACCCCCAAATTTCATGTCAATTGGTCTTGACTGAAAGAATTCGGAGGTTGCAAGCTTTAATAATTGGACTAATTACCATATTCATTATAAGCATATTTTCTAGAAATTGACTGGGAAAATTTACCCTACAATCATCAAGTTTTGCAGTAACGAAGGCTATGGAACATAATACTACCAAGTTTGGTGGAAATCGTACTGTTACTAGCAGAGCTATAATAGGCTAAAATTGGCACTTTTGTGCAAACTCATTGCATTCAACGATTCTGAGTGTCAGTATCATACTAAAGTGAATGGTCTGACAAACTATTATAAATGCACAAACATTACGAGCTAGATACAAATGGACTAAATACTCAAATATGCTTATGTAGGCAATGCTTCCAGTTTCCCGACTTGTTAATTCTTTATTTCGAAAACTACGGAAAATCACAAACGTGATGCACTGTTCATGTGGCCTTTCATTAACTTTATCCTCCCCCTCGTCTCTTTCTACGTCAATAAATTTCGAAAGTAAATTTTATGATAAGAACCTTTCCAGTTTATCTTTTTTTGAAACAAATATATCTACATCGAAACAGGGGAAAACAAGACTCATTGCAGAAAGCATGAAGTTTCCTGCCTTCCTAGATCCCAGCACGGAACCAACGAATATGCAAGTGAAAGGAAACAAACTAAGGTTTCGAAGAGCAGGAGTGTGGGACTACCGCGTTTTAATTCCCAAAGTAAACTTGACAAACAAACAAGACATCTGATGTCTATTGCACAAGGTTCGCTTTCGAGGAGTTTACGAGTCCATCAACAATAACGTGATGTTTGCTAGGGTGAACCGAAATCTTTACTTAGCTCTCCTCGATTTATTCGAACGTGAAATCGAGCTTAATTTAAAATCTAGAGAATGTAAAAAAACAAAATGCTCTGGTAGAAGTACTCAATGTAAAACTAAATTCTGTTAATTAGACGATGATATAATTTATTTGCGGAAGTAATAAAAAAATCTCTGGGGAAAAGATTGATATAAAAATTTAATTCACGCTAGCTGAAGTATACAATGTATCTTCATTATGCAAGCATTGGGATTGATGGTAATACTATATTTTAGGAATGCCAATAGGACAATTCAGCACTAGAAATAGTTGCGAACCAATTCTTCTTAATTAAAGAAAGAAATTTTATAATGGCATATAATCCTAACACATTATGTGATATTAATTTAGATTAGAGATTTTTCCTAGTAGCAAAAGTACATTCGCTGCAAATCCCGTACAGTCCTTTTTCCTGTTACTGCCCATGCCGCTCCCTTCTGCAATATGAGAGCCAACAAAGAAACCAATCAAAGTTGTATTTGCACTCATTGATCATCAAAACAAATACATTTTCAGCCCCGCTAGTAACCAAATCAAACATCTGATGGCAGAGAAATGTACACGTCTGATTGCACTTTAATTAAATTGGCTAACCGCCAAACTGAAAACAAATATTCGTTAGCTCTAGTAGAAAAAAATTAAAGGGGTTCCCCCAATTGTTTACATATCCAAGAGAATCAGCAGTACAAAGTTTCATTTTCAGAACATAATTATATTTGTCGGTCATTTAATGGGACCTAATGGGGGATGATAGCCAATTAGAAAGGGAAAGGATTTCTTTTTTTTTTTCATGCAATTTAAAAAGGGAAAGCTTAAAAGCTACAAAGAAAAGTCTCAAAAGGAAATTAATATATTAGGTTGTTGCAAATGAAATGTCGGATTTTTCAATGAAGTGAAGTTAGTTATGATTTTAATGTTTAAAACTGCCGCAAGGTGACTCTGGTGGTATGGGATAATTGAGTATAAATAGTCGTTCGTTCGATCAAGGAGTCATTTCAGTTTCAATCGTCATTGAAGTTCCAAGTAAAACTCAAAGAAAAAAGCATGCAAGGGAGTCAAAAACGTCTACTTTTTCTATATGAATTTAAACTTGGTCACAACGCAGCGGAGGCAACCAGAAACATTTGCAGAGCATTTGGAGCTGACGCAGCAAACGAACGAACGACACAGCGGTGGTTTGAAAAATTCCGATCAGGCGACATGACCCTCCAAAGTGAACCTCGTGGACACCCAGGACCATCGATCGACAACGACGAGTTGCGTTTGATAGTGGAATCTGATCTCCGATCATCGATTCGTGACATTGCAGAGAAAATAGGCGTACACTATTCGACAGTATCTCGGCACTTACAACAGCTTGGAAAGGTGAAGAAGCTTGATAAGTGGGTTCCGCATGAACTCAACGAGCAAAACATGGCGCTGCGAATGGAAATATCCAGTTCTCTACTCAACCGCAACAGGAACAATCCCTTTTTGCGCAGAATAGTGGCATGCGATGAAAAGTGGATATTGTACGACAACCGTCGCAGATCAGCGCAATGGCTAGATGCCGATCAGCCTCCACAACACATGCCAAAACCGAGCCTTCACCCGAAGAAGGTAATGGTAACTGTTTGGTGGTCTGCATCTGTAATTATTCATTATTCGTTTTTGGAGCGTGGTGAAACAATTAATGCAGAGAAATATTGTGCCCAACTTGATGAAATGCACGAGAAATTACGTATTCAGCGGCCTAGATTGGTCAACAGAGATGGAGTGATACTGCTCCATGATAACGCCCGACCTCATGTTTCCAGAATGACGGTCCAAAAATTAAATGAATTACGATATGAGACTCTTCCTCATCCACCATATTCACCCGACCTCTCGCCAACCGACTACCACTTTTTTAAGCATTTGGATCACTTTTTGGCGGGGAAACAATTCAGCAATGAAGTAGCTGTCAAAAGTGCCTTTGAAGAATTTCTTAGCTCTAGAAACCCAGACTTTTACGAAACTGGAATAAATGCCCTTGTATCTCGTTGGGAGAAGTGCATTGAAGCTGCTGGTTCTTATTTTGACTAATAAAATTAATTTTCATAAAAGTTATAGTTTTTTGAAATTTTACTCAAATATCCGACATTTCATTTGCAACAACCTAATAGTTTGCTAGCTTATTCCCAACATGAGGAAGACAAACTGTATACACTAGACGACATAATATCATACATCCTGAATTTATTCGAATTAGAGGTCTTCTACTGTCGTGGTTTTGAAAGTAGTCTTTTCGAGTGCATAGCTGCATGCGACCGCTCCGCTCATCAAGTGGCATCAGGTCAAGACCCAAGGAGAGCAGCGAATCCATCAAAAGTTGTGTGTGGAGTTTGGTTTCAAAAGATTTGCATTTCGGGGAAACGAGTGGTTGATCTTTAACGAAGGATTTTTGTTCATTTTCAAGTCATGGATGCATTGAGGTTACTTTGAGGACGTGAAACGCATCGATCGCTCCGAGCGTAGAGTTAGTGACGCCGCAAACGGCCCGGATTCAACAGAAAGAAGAAAACACGGCCAATCGAGAATATTTTCTATGGCCCTGACATTGCAAATTGAAATGTAATTTTTTTACAATCATGTTTTATATCATGCTTTATCTTTAAAAGCGTTGTCCCGAAAGTTGATTTTTTAAGAATTGTGGCATCACTTCTACCAGAAATATTCACCAAATTCAATCAATTTTTTTCTTCAGTTGTTCAGCGAACATTTCGCTATGACTTTCCAAGCCAGTTTTTGAAAAATGTGTTTGTACCATTTTTAAAGCCCCTCAAGGTTTAAAACAAGTCGGAACACCGGAAGCTGGACAATTCGAGTATAATGGTTTTATGTTCATCTTGAGTGAAAAATTCCCTATTCACGTTTTCCCATTCGCGTATACCTTTAATTCAAAATATTCCTTGATATACATACGTATTTCCAAACTCCAAATCCGCCGTTCATATGATGAAGACGTCATATACGTCTTAGAGTGCGATAAATTCAGGTAAAATACACAGTTTTGACCGCGTTACACAATACGCAATTTGACCTTCGTTAGCAATAGTTGGATTTGGATTCATTACTTATCACCATACCAAATGTTGTACACCTAGGAAGAACTTAAGGGGGATTGTCCCTGCCCAAGAAGGCATCGAGGCGCGGCAAACCTTCCATGTATTGGTAGACAGTAAAAATCGCAGAGTTCTGGAAGGAGTGTCACAGGCTCCGCCGCTTAACACAACCTCTAGGCGATCGGGAGGAGGCATGTACCATAACGACGGAGTACAAATTAGCCAAACGGAGACTCCATAGCGCAATAAACAACAGCAAAACTCGCTGCTGGCAAGATCTGGTCGATGAGGTACAGTCTGTTACATAAGAGCGTGGTCACTGTTACACGTAGATAAAAAATCAGAGCGTCCTGTTTCTTTTTCTATGACATAGAGGGCACCTCAGTCCTTCATGCTTTTTGTAAAAAGTCAGCTCTCTGTCAAATTTAGTCTTCAATTGAGTGGTTTTTCGAAATGAGTGCTGTTTATGCCTCCCGCTTTGAGGCAATTTTTCTATGTTTGCATGAAAAAGGACCCAAATTAACGCAAACTGCTGCTGCGAAATATATGGGAAAGTCGAAGCAGTTCGTTAGCAAGTGGATAAATCGCTATAAAAAGGTCGGTAAAGTTGATGATTTTCCTGATCGCGGAAGTGCAAGCAAAGTTTCAAAAAAAGACGAAAAAAAGATTCTCGCATTGTTCTCGACAGATCCAACTTTGACTTTACGTGGAGCTGCTGTGAAATTGAAAGCAAAAGGTGTTGACATATTTTACGGAACGATTCGCAGGCACTTGCTTGCCAATAAACGGAAATATCGCAGTACTTTGGAAAAACCAATGTTGAGTGCAAAACACGTTGAAAAACGAGTGGAATGGGCGAAGGAAAACTTGGACCGCAATTGGAGCAACGTAATTTTTTTTTATGAATCCTCCTTCTGGGCATTTCCGAGCATCAAACACGCCTGGACAACCTCCACCAGTAGGATGCTTCAACGGACTGTTAAACACCCCGTCAAGGTCCATGTTTGGGGGTGCTTCTCAAACAAAGGTTTCGGTACTTTGTTCTTATTTACCGAGAATTTAAATGCCGAAAAAATGAATAAAATATATCAAAAGGCTATGTTACCATCTGCTAAGCAATGGTATATCAGCAATGGTATATCCGAAACACCGAACTCGAACGTGTAGCGAGTGGAAGGCGCAAAACGGAGTTGTCACTTTAGATTGGCCATCTCAGTCACCGGATGCAAATCCCATGAAAAAGGTGTGAGCTCTGATGAAAATGCAGCTTCGCAGACGCAAGCCATGTAATTTACATCAACTTTCTCGACAAATTCGGAAAATTGGGAGGTCTTTTCCGGTAGAATATGCAGAAAAACTAGTGGAACGTATGCCCCGACGGTGCCAGGCCATAATTGACAATGCAGGAGATTGGACTTGCTACTGAGGTATTTGCATTGACTATTGGCGACCAAATTATCAATAAATTTGCGAATTTTCGAAAAATCAATTGTTGTTATTATTTAACAGTGACCACGCTCTTATGTAACAGACTGTAAATGGGGATCCGTGGGGACTCGGTTAGAAACTGGTAGTTCGAAAAATCGGGGCTCTGCGGAAACCCTGTTCACTTAAGGCCGAGCAGATGGACCGCATTGTAAGGGCACTCCCTGCACACCCCGTATGGGATGATGATGTCGGCGCGGAGAGCGCAAAGGACTGTCCACTTTTTTCTATAAAAAAGTTGGAACAGGCAGTCCTCTCGATGAAAAGCAAGAAAGCGTCAGGACCCGATGGTATTCCAGCAGAGGTATACAAACTGGTATTCCAACACCGTCCAGACCTACTACTCGGCGAATTCAACGCTTGCCTGAAAAAGGGCATTTTCCCTGCTCGTTGAAAGCTGGCGAGGCTTGCGCTGATCCATAAAGGGAAAGGCGACCCCGAATCGCCGTCTGCATACCGCCTACTATGTATGCTTGACACTGCTGGGAAAGTGCTCGAAAAGCTCATCAGAGGTAGACTCGCCGAAGCGATACGCGCTGCCGGAGATTTATCTCCCCGGCAGTTTGGGTTTAGAGCAGGGAGATCCATAATTGATGCTGTCGTGCAAGTCGTGGACGCTGTTCGACGAGCAGAGGCACATAGCCGCCGAACTCGACGGATGGTAGTCCTCGTAACACTTGACGTCAGAAACGCCTTTAGTTCCGTAAGATGGAAAGACATTCTAGGCACACTAGACAATACTTTCAACGTGCCGAGCTATCTCTTACGGATACTGAGGGACTATCTGAGGAACCGCTCCCTGCTCTATGAAACACTAGAGGGTCAAAGGAGGATGGAGGTCACGTCGAGGGTAGCACAGGAATCCATCCTAGGGCCGGACCTCTGGAACGTTACCTATGACAGTCTACTTAAACTCGACATGCCAGAAGAGTCGCGCCTGGTCGGCTATGTGGATGACAGGCGCAAAGCAGACTCGGCACATTGATGCGACGGATAAGCGAATGGATGACTACTCATGGTTTCAACCTTGCATTGGAAAAAACGGAGGTAGTCATCCTGACTAAAAAGACCTGCATCCCATATCGTTCGGCGAGTTGATAATCGAGTCAAAATCAGCGGTAAAGTACCTCGGGTTGACTCTTGACTCAAAGATGAGCTTTTCTGCGCAAATCAAAGCAGCAGCGAACAAGGCTGCAGTTGGAGTTTCGTACCGAACCGGGAGTCCAACACTTTGTGCGTAAATGCATTCACCTACCCTACCCTACCCAAAAAAAAAGGATTGTCGGATAAATTTGTAAAATATGGTAATATACTATTGCTAGCTTTTTTTAAGCAGATATTGGAATCAAGTGTATTTTGAGGCCTTGGTTCCTGCATGCATCATAGCATTTTTTTTAGATTTGGTGGTTGGATAATTTCTGAGAACGAGATGTGTTACACTTTTTGAGGCACACATTTTGAGTCCTCAGTCTTCTATATCTCACCCGGTATCAAAACTATATCAGTTTCTACTAATTGAGCCGTTTCATTTGATACCCTACATGATCATATTCTGTGAAAAAAAATTACACCCCCCTTTCACATTTTTGGGCCGCCCACTCCACTTAAACCCAATGCAAAATGATGTAAAGGGATTCGCAAACCACACGATATCGCCAAATTTCGTGACAATTGGTTTAGCCGTTTCCGAGTAAATTGAGTGCGACAGATAGACAGACGGACGAACAGACATCGAATGGAATCCGATTGTTGTTTTGTTTTACACAAAACCGTACAAAAATACAAAAACGACTTTTTTATAAAATGATATTAATTCTTGCGAAATTTCAAAATAATAAAAATTCCGCTGGGAAAACATAGCCATAATTTTCTTGATTTCGAATAGATAAAATGACCATTCAGGTGCCAGAAAATCGCCCATGACATTTCGACAAGGACTATGGTAAGAAGTCAAGAAAGTCAAGGACATAGGAAAAACTATGAATAAGTTTAAGTTCACAAAATCATGAAATAAAATCGCAGTAGGGCAACGGATACATTTAGCATATCAAAAGCCGGTAGGCGCATTTCTTCTACCACTTCGAGTAGCAGGAACGACTGTTTCATCACTGTTTGGCCCTCCACTCCCCTACTTTACAAACAACATCAAATTTGATGCCTATTTCATCAAATAGTAATCGAGACCTTTCGTCGATAAGCCACAGCAGTTGGGGTGCAAACTACTCTTAGCTTGTACATCTCTGTGAATTGTGGGTTGTAGAATTCACTCAAAGTATTCCCTGCCTACAATCCCTGCACTGCTTACGCTTCGTAAACGGCTACCACAGCTATAAATCGGATTGATCTTTCGCTATGGGGTTTTGCTTCCGTTAACGATTTATGATTGGATTCTGGAATGTGCTTATTGATGACGGCATCGAGGCTGCCTAGAATGAATGCCAAGTCATCCGTTGAACATGCCCTTTTGTCCTGGGAACCAATATCAGACACTGCTCGGATGGAGACTTCCGATACAGAGGAGAAGGGGGCTTTCTAGGAGCAAGTGAACGCAATCCAGGAGGGGCTTCCAAAAGCTGGCATTGCTATCGTAATGTGTAATGTGATTCTGATAACACCTTATTCGAACAAGTGATGGTGAAACACCGCCTTGGGTATCGTAACGATAATGGTAAGCGGCTTGCGACTTTCGGAAGCTTCCACTGCTTGGCAATTGGTAGGACATTTTTCAGTTGAGCCAGTTGGATGACAACTGATCGACAACATACACCTAATCAGATCGACTACGTCACGACCAGCAGCAGATTTGAAAATTCTCTTCCAGATGTGCGAAATAAAAGAGACGCTGATGTCGGCCTCCGGGAAAAGTGTAGGCGTCCCAGGAAGTTCTGGAGAGGACTAATGCGCATTTAGGAACCGAAAACAGGAGGGGAGCAACAATCAATACAGCATCATTCACGGTCACAGGTGCAAAAACACCATTGACGACGTTAGCAAATGGTTTCTCTTCCTGAATCCCCAAAATTTGCCGAGGAATACAAAGAACTTGAGGATAAACAAGAGTCCCGCAGTGGTACTTTTACAAGATCTTCAACTAACTTCATCGCCCAATCAATCTCTGTCTCCTGCTGACACATAAAGGCGAAAACAAGCAAAATACCGTACACAGCAAACGGCACCGAAGAAAGAATCGCTTACCTATAAATGTTACAATCAAAATTTCATTGTTATTCCAAGTTTGTCAGACCGCAAGAGTTGGCGCTACTTCTTTCTCTTTAAAAAATATTATAAAAAAAAAAGTGAAACAAGAGAACGCCGCTATAGACGAGGCAGGACCGTTTTCTTTCTCCTCCGCTCTTTCACTTCTTTCTGTCTAGAATTCTACTCATTTCACTTGCATGTTTTCTTTCTTGGGTTGTCCATGCCCGCTAACGATGTCCTCGTTGTTACTGTGGCCATACGGATGCCGCCGTTTTAATCTAGGAGCCCGACAATATGGTTCCTCCAACTCAAGGCCAAATTCACTTTGCGGATGCCGGTCGTTTCAATTACGCGCTGGTCGAGCTGGACGAGGAGGCAGTTGAGCTTGTCTCCGAAGTCCTCGAGGACTGTCCTTACACTCGACTAAAACAGCAGCTCATAAAATGTCTATCAGTAAATGAGACGACTAAAATTACTTACTGAAAGAGCTAACGCAAGGTCACCGTGCGCCAAACCAAATGCTGCCTGACGTGAAGTCACAAAGTTGACACCGAGCTACTACAAACTTTGTGCCTGCGAGGCTTCCGAAGAGCACACAGGCCATCCTGGCAGGTGTGGATTTGGAGTCTCTGAATACGTTAGCTATTATCGCGGACAAAGTTGACGAGGTCCACGTGCGACTCATGGTTGGTGAGGGATCTGGCGATTACTCAAGCTAGGTGGCTCAGCTGCAGCAGATGGTGGTAGCATTAACAGCCACCGTGTCCGAGTAGGCAGAGGCTGTCGGGACTTTGTGTACCGGGAGTAGGACTAAATCGGTGTGTAAATCTGTCTCCCGAAATGGGCGATCACAGTCGTTGAAACTCGCGGCAGCAAATTCTTCGACGATCCGCACGTATGGCTACAGTCGGCTAGACTTGAGTTTAGGACTTCGAATAGCATTTTCTTTGCGCTTCATTATTACGGACATCAGCATACCCATCGCGGATTTGATGTGCCACTATGGATTACAAGTAGATATACATGATAGGCCCCTGATTGACCCCAAAACCTCCCTTAGGTTATCAGGAAAAATCTCATCCAGCTCACCCACCACACTTCCCATCGTTTCTGAAGACGTTGCCGACGCATGTATTCGCACACTTCTTCAAAAATACCGCAACATCACTACCGAGCGTAGTCTCTCCGAGCCTGTTAAGCATGATGTTCACCACCACATCAACACTATTGGCTCCCCATTTTTCTCTAAGGTGCGTCCATTAACACCGCAGAAGTCCGTAGTTGCACGGAAAGAGTTCGAAGAACTTCTTAAGCAAGGTATTTGCAGACCTTCAGACAGTCGGTTAGTCTTCGCCACTTCATATGGTCCCTAAATCCAATGGCGAATGGAGACCTTGTGGCGACTATGGACGTCTAAATGCTCAGATGATTCCAGACCGATACTCCATCCCACTCATCCACGATTTTGCGCACTATGTCGTAAATTGCAGCAACTTCTCGACCTTGGACTTAGTGAAGGCATACCACGGCAATTTGCACACCTTTCGGACTCTTCGAGCATTTAGAGCACCTCGAGTGCATTTTTCAATGTCTTTTTAGGCCGATATAGTACTTAATGTTGAAAAGTGCAAATTTCTATAATCACAGATCAGATTCCTTGACCACCTGATTGAGTAATCGAACCGAACCCAGTCAAGGTGCAAGCAATTTCGAGCTCACCACTTCCAAGGAACTGAAAAGATTCTTGAGCATGTTAAACTTTTATTGTCGTTTTTTTACTCAAAACCGCCCACCATCAATTGATCCTTAACGACTTCTTGTCTAGTCCGTAAACCAAAGACTCCCGTCTGATTGTATGGTTCTCAGAAGCTATTCAGGCGTTTGACACCACCAGCTAGATGCACCCTAGCCGTATTCATCAATGCCTCAGACATTACCGTAGGTGCTGCTCTTCATAAAAAAAATAATCAAATCTGGCAGCCGTTGAGCTTCTTCTCCAAACATATCAATCCCGATCAACAGAACTACAGCACCTATGATCGTGGGTTACTCGCCGCGTACCTCGCCATTAAAAACTTCCGCTGAAGGCAGGCCGTACACATTATTCACAGACCATAAGCCACTCATTTTTGCTTTCAAACAAAAGCCCGACAAAGCGTCCCCTCTCCAACTTCAGCACCTGAGGTTTATCAGCTACTTCACTTCCGACATTCAAACAGTTGAAAAGATCACGTGATTGCTGACGCTTTGTCACGTGTTGGCCCTTTGCGAGACTCGCACTGTTTCAAGTAGTGCCTGAGGCGATACCTCTGAAAGATATTACTGCACAATCTTATGCGGAGATTCTCTGTGGAGAATGAGTTCCACGCTTTGATGTGCCGGCAATTGTAATTACCGACCAGGAAATGCAGTTTTAATCCTCCCTTTTCTCACAGTTGGGCAAACTCCTCGGCTTTAAACGGACAACCGCGTACCACCCGCAGTCCAATGGGATGCTCGAAAGGCGGCACAGGATGCTAAAGGCCGGTATAATGGCCCAAGACGACCGTTCGTGCTCACAGATCCTACCACTCGTTCTACTTGGCCGCGCAGGACGCGTCCGTTTTGACTTACAGTGACCCAGTTGAGGGAGGTGTGCGTCTGGTTCCTCGCAACCCTCGTTTGGTTTTAGCTGGGGAGTGTTGTGGCGGAACGAGAAACCTGTGTATCGAACGCAGGCAAATGTGAACCGTGGCGGCCATGACATCGACAAAACAATTTTTGACATCGAAAATTTTGTTTTTCGGTGTCAATTGGAGACAGACGAGCGCAAGGAGGAAAATGATTCTTCTCAATAAAATTTATACTCCAATAATTAATCAAACAATTGTTGGCGCAACAATCTAATTAGACATGTTAGAGCGCTTCTTCCAAAACCGTAACGGTACACTACAGAATTAGAGTACCCTATAGGAAGCAATGTGGTCAGCAGTTCGCTCGCCCGAGATTATTACTCTGATTTAACTCATTCACAGTTGAGTCAACTGGTATCCGACGTCAAATCACAATGCAATCACTCAGCTATCCGGACACATTAAACAAATATTTAAAATAAATAAATGATGTAATGTAATTTAGTCTGTAAATTATTATAATTTCACCTACATGAATACTAGGAGGCGTAAACTTGATCACCTGAGAGCCATAACATTACATGATATGGAGGTGAAACGAGAAACAGAGGTCAAATATTTGGGAATTACGCTAGACCAAAAATTACTCTGGAAGACACATGTCGGAAAGCCACGAGGGCTCTGATGACTTGCAGGTCCATAGCAGGAAAAAAATGAGGTTGCAGCCCGAATATACTACTTTGGATATATACTCCAATAGTAAGGCCAATGATTACCTATGGAATGGTAATCTGGACAGAAAGAACCGAACTCAGCACACAAGCCAGGGGATTACACAAGCTCCAAGGGTTGGCTTGCGTGTGTATCAGTGGGGCAATGAGGACATGCCCAACGGCATCCCTGGAGGCCCTTCTGGGGTTAACCCTTCTCCATCTGCACATACAAATGAGGGCAAGGAAGGCAATAGTCAGGATGGCCGGTAGTATGAGTGAGGCGGAGAGCTGCCCAAATCGAAGGAAAATTGGTATTCTTTCTAGGCGGTATCTCGAATTACTGATACCAAGAGATAACATGACAACGAGGTTTCACTTCGATAAGAAGATTGAACCTCGTTGGAGTAACAAGGCAAACTGGGAGAGCGTGGCTGCGACATACGGCTTAAACCAGCAACTGGTTACTTGGTACACTGACGGATCCCTCACAGCAGAAGGAGCGGGTGCCGGTGTCATTGGTCCAAGGAAAATTTACTTTGAGCCAATGGGCAGGTACACTAGCATATTCCATATACAAAGGAACTATAGGGGGCAGAACATAGCTATTGCACTTCTGCAAAGTAGGTCGAGGCAAAGATCTGGAAGTAGGGAACATACTAAAGTTCGTAACGGTTATAGGCCTGATTGAGATACTATGATCAATAGGTACACTATAACCAGTAAAAGGGGCACAATAGTGCTTCAAGGACGCAGTGCGAATTTCCCTTAACAGAATAATAATAATAATAAGGAGGGAGAAGCCCAATTCGCGAATAGTAGCAATCGCGGCTTCATGCAGAGCCGATTTTTCTTGTATTCATTTTTTTTAGTGAAATCCTTTGATAACGTATACAATTATTAGAATGCCAGAGCCCTAAATAGATCAATATTCGATTAGCTTCGATTAGATCTTCGATTCGCGTTTTTAGCCATGTGGGACGTGGATGAACAACCATGAAACTCTTCTTCTATATATTTTATACTCCACTTATGTTTCTTGGAACCAAAGCGCAACTGTCGCTAATTCGGTGAAATCTTTTTTAATGACAGATCTAATATCACTTTTCTCTCCTTTCATCGTTTAAATCAATGCGGCTCATAAGAATGACGGCATTTATATAAGATTTGGGTAGGTAATAAGGATAAGGATGTAGACGATTTTTTGAAATTTTTTATCTCTCTGTATTCAAGGATTTCATAGTTATTTCGTTTTAATTTGATCAAGGGTTCGTTCATTGCATATGCTCTGATGCATTTGATGTTCTTCTGTTATGCTTCACCAAGCCCACCAGACTATCAACCAACATCTCAAATCAAAAGAGTGACATAGGCATTGAAAAGTTTTTACTTACTTGGAACGTAGATAAATCTAAAACAGCCATCGATACGAGTAGGTTGAAGGTAGCAGCCGCTAAAGAAATGGTGCGAGGTGGGATGCATTCACCTGTAGCAGAAAATGTTGAAAATAAATATTACAAAGTAGTACATTTAGTTCTCACGACCACGAACGTGTTAAGATACAACGTGCTAAGTTACAAAGTAGAATAGGTTTACTTAAAAAAACCTAAATTGAGCTGTAAGCATTATATCAGAACATCAAAACGAACACGCGCCCGGAACACTCTTAGCACATGCTTGATTAAAATGATTTCCAAAACCTCACGTAGAAATTTATCTTGGGCTCTTTTATGAATGAAGCCATTAAACTAGTATATTTGATATAGATTTTCGTCTTACCTATCGGAACTACAGTGGCATATAGTAAAGGTATTGTCCCGAACAATTCAGTAGATTTAGCCGCACCTAAAAACCTCGTTGTGTCTGTCGGACCTGAAATTAAAAAAAAAAATTAATAAAAAGTTTATTACTTCGATATGCATATGTATGTGTTTAGGGGAATAATTTTATTTCTACACTACATATAACGAAATCTGATTCAGACATAATAACTGTACGTATGGTCACAAGAGGGGTATGTGCAAAATACGAAAGTAAATAAAACCACTTACCAACAGGACATAATTCTGCAAATTTCGTCAACAATCCCAACGTCGCCAGCAGCGATAGGACAACACTCTGATAATTCTCTATAGACTCTCGAATTTTCATACAGCGCCGAGATAAAACCTCGATGAGACCAGTTGTGACGGCATAGCTGGGAAAAAATACATTTGTGTCAATAGAATGAAAAGAATAAAATTTCAGTAACAGAACACTTGAAGGTTGAGATTCAAGTGTATGAGCGATATATGTCCCCGACATTGTGGCGAACGATTGCCCGAGAAAAAGGATGTAGTGCAACAGAATGTATAAACTCCACGAGAAGTTTCAATACAAGGGAACAAGGCAAGGATGTTTTAAGTACCGTGTGTAGCTGACACTTGTTATAATATTTACTTGCCCGGCATTGGCAGCTTTAATGTCGATTTAAGCCAGAAATCATGCCTCTGTAGGAGGTACAATTAATCCGTGTTGTAGACGATGGAGTGAAGTAGACAAGAACATCTTTTACATTTTCAGTATTTGTCAGTTTAGTAAACCATTTTGACAAGAATGTAAAACGCTTTCTTTTAGTCATTTGCATCATCTACTACTGAGGTGCTACCGATCAAAATCACACCATTGTAGAAGCTGGCCAATAGTTACTAAACATTGCCTAGTACATATACTATCATATATACTTTTTTGTTTATTGCATACCGTGCTTACCACACAAATTCCCAGATAAATCACCCTTAAATATGAACCGGAGCCCAGGGGCTGCAAACTTCTGGTAAAACTCTCACCGTGCTTCAAATAATTGTAGAACCACTTTAAAATGTTATACTTAAAATTTTACACCAACTGCACATGACTTCTTCCGCCCATCAATAAAGCCGCTTAAGTAAGAAGTAGCAGATTTTCGTGCAACCCACAATTTCATGAAAAATGCCCCTATTTCATTTTATATCAGTTCAAAAGAGCAACGAGAATTGATTCAACTAAAAGACATTCACATATTGCCTAAAAGGGGACGCATCCGAGAAAGTGGAAAATACGAGGCTTGACAAACCCGAGTAGAAAATTTATTCAAGGATTTACACTCCATTCGAGAATGAGATGTGTGCTAAACAAATTTGAGAAAGGATTATCAGGTTTTCTCCCCTCAATGAAAAAGAACGACGTTAGGATGAAGACTATGTGCGCTTGATTTCCATAAGAAGTAAAAACAGCGATATAATTTCCTTCATGTGAATGGGAGCGGCATGCGTTTCATTTTCAAGTGGGCAGCTAATATTTTGGTAGAATTCCGTTTGCTAAGGCCTATGAAATAACAATTTGCACGCAACTGCTATTTACGGAGTTTACAAGTGTCCTTGTTCCCCGTTCTGAGTGCACGAAGAGAGAGGCACTACCTAAACATTTCAATCACCAGATTTACATTCACCCCCTTATTCAAATTTAATTAACACATTGGAGAATAGTAATAAGGTGGTATTATGGTGAGCAGTCAGGACTAGGTATTTTCTAATTTGGAAATTCAACGTTACCCTATCAATACAAATATTTTGAAATAATAATCAAAATAGGCACTTTCAAGGAATATGTTTCAACTGGATAAATGAATTTTTAGGATGATTCATGGTGTATATCTACAATTTTTTATAATTAGCTAAAATGGAGTTACGAAACAAATAGTGACTTTTCCTCGGATTCTCTGAACCTTTAAAAATACTTTTACTGAGATGAAGAATCTCAACGTTCTCTAAGTTCTAAGGTCTTCTAACGCAAATATATGTTTTCAGCAAGTAAAACACTATGGACTTATGTCTACTCAGCAATTCAGGATATTCTGTTGTCAGCATCTCATTGATTTTTCAATAAGATGCAATTTTCAGTTTTGAACATTGAAAATCCTTTGGCAAAATTCTAGTGATAGACAAGAACTTATCTATCGTAGATTGTTCAAGAAGCGTAGGGTCAACTCATCCATTCACCATTACGTGTCCAAACAAATTCATAAGCTTATCATAGAGATTGAAATATTTAAATATTTGTAGCAGATACATATCGAAACAACACAATCTTCGTAAGGCCCGGGGAGCCTATAAGGAAAGTGGTCAGGAATTTTTTTAACACACTATAAAAGATAAGTTTAATCAAGTGTGTCTTGTTAAATATGAATCAGAATATGTAGATTTCAAAGAGCTAACAATTTCAAAAGAATTTCAAACATATAGCAAATGGTCTAAGAAATGCCTTTTATGTTTTCCCTGACAGGAAATTTCGAGGATGTTGGGAGTCCTGAGTCCGCACCTACTTAGTGACGGACCGAACCACTTGGGAAGCAACTTACTCCCTCTTTTGTAGTTCACGGACTCTTTTTTTTTGAGTTAAACCCAAGTTTACAAAAAAGCAAAAAAGTTGACTGACGGTTTCGTCCAGGGCAGAGGCAACTCATCAGACGCTGCCTCACCTCTGCCTCTTAAGTGGTGCAATAACCATCTGTCGTCACTTTCGGTCACGCTGCTCCCAGGGCAGAAATGAGGCAGCGTCTGATGAGTTGCCTCTGCCCTGGATGAAACCGTCAGTCGACTTTTTTTGCTTTTTTGAATATTCACATTAAAAATGATATCACTACATTAGAGCACCGTTATAACAAGTCGGAGTACCGGAAGTTCGCGCTTCGGGTATAAAGACTTTAAAGACTCTTATGTAAGAAACAATATATAGCTACAAATCCAACATAATCCTTCATATTTTTACAAACTGCAAGACATATGTATATAGATATTGTATTACGCTCACCCGAAACAAACAAACTGCCTATTTCCGAACACTATACATATATATGTACGTATATAAATTCATCGTACCCATATTTCCGATTTATTTGGTGCACAAAAGCATACGTAGGTACATATATAGTACGCATATTAAATACGGCTGGTTTAATGTACAAATATATCTATCTGAATAGACACTACCTGCAAACTTCATTAGCACGCATATACTATATACCTACATATACACACGTCTGTTTGGAGTAATTGATATTCATATACAAATGACCAAAAAACTAAAACAAAATAATGCTTTCCGACCCCATTCATATGAACTTATTTCGTTGTGATATTGACCAATTGATATGGAATGATGACGTCTACACGTTGTAGAATGCAAGAAATTCACAAAAAATGGTAAACTTTCACCCCCTATAACTTTGTTAATAATAATTGGATTTTCTTCAAACTTGACCAAATTGTGCATTATGTTATCTCTTACACCCATTTTATACTTTTGAGATGGACATAAGGGGGGTTGCCGGGTAAATATCTAAAATGTGGAAATCTACTATTATTAACTTAATTTGTGTAGATATCGGATATATTTTGAGGCCTAGATTTCATAGAGATGCACCACTGTGATTTTTTTCAGATTTTTCGGTTGGATAGGTTCTGAGAACGAGACCTGTTACACTTTTTGATGGTACTAATTGAGTCCTTTCGTTTGATACCCCACTTGGCCACATTTTGTGAAAAAATTTTTGCATGTATGGGTATTCACATGTATGGGGAGTCCATCCTTAAACTTAACACAAAATGGGGCCACTTGCTGTATGTAAAGGGAACAGCAGATCACATACTCTCATCAATTTTCGTGACAATCGCTCCCGCCGTTTCCGTATAAATCGGATGTGACAGACAGACAGACGGACAGACAAATACCGACTCGATTCTAATAAGGCTTTGTTTCACAGAAATTCTTAAAAAATGTACAAACTTTCATGGAGGTTACCTGGAAACAACGCGGGCAGCCGGAAGCTCCTGTTGATTGATTAATTGTTTTTTTATGTAAAAATTTTTGGCTTCACGATGGTTTCACTTATATATGAATATACCTCATATTCAATTCGATGTGGTACTGACATTTTATCCCGGGAGTAGCCACCACAGCTTTGTTAATAGTAATAGGATTTCCCCCAAACTTTCCAATATAATTCCTCCTATTAAAGTCTATCCTACTGCTGATCTACGATGAACTTAAGAGGTGAGTCAATTTTCAAAATATAAGTATATATTATTATGAGCAGATATCGTAATGGGGAGTATTGTGAGCCTTAGATATCATATGCACGGACAACTATGATTTTTCGGTTGGATAGGATCTGACAACAGGTCTTTGAACTGATTGACCCTTCTTAAATTGATCAGAAGAAAGTCTACTTTTCCGATCCCTCCCATCCTATAACAACGCAATAGCTGATAATAATTCATAAGATGCCAACCGACTTCATAAGATTTCAATCGAAATCATGATTCTTAAGAGGGTCATCCCGTTTGTCGGATCCGCGGAATAGAATTTTTTTTACATCAATTGTATCTAGATATAGTGTAGAATATATAGGCAAAGTGATTTGTTGATATTCGGAGTCGTCCGGAAATTATAGTGTTAAATACGTAATAAGTCGCATGCCAGATTTACGTCGATCGCCGTAATAAAGCGGGTATTTATTGGTCCGAATGGCTTCACTAAATGAACAAGAATTGAAGCCAAGGCTGTATATGTGTTTCTTCAAGAAACCTAAGGTTTATGAGCTAGGTATAGCAGATTAATGATCAGGTAAGACTTTACGACTAAAAATCACATTCTACTCTGCGTTTTTCTCGAAACATTGCAATTTGTAATAACTGCATAAACGATATCTATTTTTCGATACCCGACTTAACACCAACAATAAAGCAATGGTAGGCGTTAGATTTGGAGAAACGGTTCTACTCCGTGTCGGCAAACGAACCTAAGTATAAATTACGATAAGTTTTCTTGAAGACAGGAACTTCTTGGTAAGTTGTTGTAGTTCTGGGAAATGAAATTTTCAATCTATTGCCAATAACCGCGGGATTACCACAAGGATCTATTTTTAGACCCTCCCTCTGCAACACTTTCATGTTGAAGACCCTAGGAGGCGTCCTGGAGATCCACTTGAGACGACCATGAAGAGGACGCCCTTCTTCGAGTCTCAGCACGCCTGCCTCCTATGTTAATCCGATAGTTCTGGACGAGGTAATTTGCACGGTTGAGCAGTCGCTACACCACAAGCAATGTACCTTATATTAGTATATTAATAAAGCCATCAAAGATACTTTAATCAGAATAGGATTGGATCTTCTGCATTGGATAGTATACATGTTAGGAACAAGGATAATCCAACCTCATGCAGTAACCAATTGACCAGCGCTATGAGCAACGTCCCAAGGTGGCGCCATCTCTCCGGTGTTCTGATTAATAGTGATAAAAGAGATTCTGCACATATTGGAGAGGAGTAGGATGAGAGGGGCGGGGGCATATGCCAGCGACTTGGTGATGTCGGTGCCAGCGATATTCCGCCGTTATGAGTGAAACTATGAAGGGCGTGTTGGAAAAACTGTGCCTGTGAGCTGCAAACTGCGAAGTCGGCAAAAGTTCAAGCAAAACGCAGCTGACAAGGATGAATTCGACCTTCCGCGAGTAAATGAACAAAGATTGGCGAGGTTGATTCTGGATATGAAATATGCCGGGGTTCGTCCCATCCTGACGTACGGTTTTATTATGTGGTGGCAAGCGCCTAGCAAGAAACACTATAGAACCAAGCTTATTAGGATTGAAACCGCGCAAAGTGGAGAACCGGCGACATAACATATTATAAGGTTATGGACACAGTATTCTTCACCGACAGATCAAAGATGGTCTGTGGAGTCGGTACAGAGGTTTCTTCGGATACACAGGCGGCAGCAGTATAGTGTTCCTGGATTCGCGAGTGTATTCCAGGCAAAGGTACTGGCGACACTAGAGGCCTAAAGCATGATGCATTGCAGTCAGTGGCGATATTCTCCAGGTGCTGCACAGTCTGAGCAGTCAAACTCACCCTCCCTGGGTTCATGATCATAAGAACATAAAGGGGAATGGGCCGGCCGATGAATTGGAAATACGGGGCTCTACTCTCTATTACATTCTGTTTTGTGTTCTAGTTTCAGCAGTAAAGCTAAAACGCGGGTTCTTTAGTGGTTTCGCGACTCGAGCAAAGAAAAATCGAAGGAAGTTAAATTATTGAAATTGTTGTTGGTGTCCAGATTGTTTAGCGATTAGATAGCTTGCTTGCCGCAATGGAAGGTGGCAGAGGGATTTTCATCGTATCTGAATGTCGGATACCAGCCGACTCAGGTATGAATGAACACCTCAGCCAAATCAGCATGATAATTATGAGTGCACAACGCTGACCACATTGCCTCCTACAGTGTACCGAAGTTCTGGAATGCTCCGTTCTGCTCTTGAATGAAGTACGCTAACAAATTTCAATACCCAGTTCTAATTTGATTATCGTGCCAATGATTATTCGTATTATCATTAGGTTTAGGCGGTAGGGGTAGTATAGATCCCAGAGTGAAAGTCTGGATTGATATCCACCATGGAGGCACAAAACCTGAGAAACAACACCAACAGCTCTGCTATCAAACCCTAAATCCACCTTTACGGGGTGATCGTTGGAAGTTTGTTTCTTAACGAAAAACTGCAGACAAAGAAAGATGAGAGCGAGTCTCTCGCGTCCAAAAACTGAACGAACTGAAAAGGAACCGGTTTCCAAAAGATGAACAACTATATCATATATTATCGTGGCTACCTAGTAATCAATCTGGTCGGGGAAGGTCTTTTAGTCACTCCTGGTATAATAGCAAAACATATTCGAGCGGAAAAACGACGAAAAGAAAATCTGGGAGAACGGACAGGTCTGTAAACTCGAGAATTACAAGCCAGGCGCGGACACTTTCTCGACAAGTGAACACAATGAAGCCATCCATACATACCTCGATGCGTATCCCGGCGATATTGAAGTAATGGGCCCGGTTGCAAGAAAAGTCGGGAATGACTAGTTCGATGATGATTGTAAGCTAGCAACGGAACGGGCAATGCAGCAATTTCAAAGAACGGACACGCGCGGAGGTTTATGGCGACCTCCTAAAAGCGATAAATCGAGACAAAGAGCAAAATCTGATTTCCAGCCATATGGACATATTGGAGAGATGAATTGTGTATTTTTATGAGCTACTCCGCAATCAGAATACCAGTGATTTGGAAGCACACATAGTTCAGCAATTAAAGAGGTACACCGTTGCTGAGTACTGTTCATAGGATATTATCCGCTATTTTTCTAGGCTAAAAAGCTATATACGAAGATCATAAGCCAAATGAGCACCACTCAAGGCAACAGATTACGTTTTCTCTCTACGGCAATCAATGGAGAAACGGTTGGAATATAGACATCAGTTTTCCATCGACTTCAAGTTCTTCTACGATAATATAGCTAGTGTAGAACTTTCCCGGCGAAATTAATAAGAATATGCGAGGCCAGGTAAATGCTACAAAGTCTCTCTCGATACTTTTCACCATCAACAATGATCCAAGACGGAAAAGTGAACCGTGATGCTCACATAAATGCCAGGGGTACCATCCTCTTGAAATCCACGCAATGATATTGGCATAATAGGAAGAACAAACCGAGCTGTACAAAATTCCTTCATCCAGATCGGGGAGACGGCCCGAGATCTTGAGCTGCACAGATGTTTGGAGTTCCTTTTTAAGGCAAGCCTACATCGGAACTCGTGCATTGCTCAAAAATCTCGTCATGATTCCTATTAACTATTATTAAGCAAGGCAGATTCTTAAATAATATTAACTACAGTGGTGGTAATGCTCAGCAATAAACGAACATATATAGTAATTCCACATGTCCGAGAATCAGAAAAAAATATTTTACATATAAAGTATATGGCATATATGGTAAATGTATATGACAAACCGAGCATTGTTGCGGTCATAAAGTTAATTTGTTTAGGAGCCGCATATAACATTTGCTTTATGAACATTAATTACAACCTTTTAGCAAGTTTTACTTTGACAAGCTGCATTTATTATTATTATAGACAACCGCCCTGAAACGCCCCCTTACTTCATCAGGAAGCAAGTGCCCGAGGAAAATATAAAGTCCACTTCATTCACCATTGTTATCGAAAAGGTGTCCAACCGCGAACTCTAATAAACATTTTCATTATCCGCTTCACAATAATAAATATTGGCTCTAATCTGCTAATGGAACCATGAATGTCCGCACAATTCGCTTTTTTCCCTGAACAATATGAATAGTAGTATGCAGTAGCAGTAGTAGTAGTCTGAGTGATAGAATCCTTGTACACAGGCAATACACCAAACAACTTCTACTTCAGCCCCCGGCCGAATAGAGAAAGGACACATTAAAAAATGTAGAGCAGCAGGATACTTTCCGACTTCCTGCTGTGCTAAATCACCACTTACTTATTTTCAGCTCACGCCACAATGGGGTGCACTTTTGTTCACTTCGATGGAGAGTGCCGTTGAGTATGTACGTAGATACATGCAGATGTACCTTTTAGGGCAATAGGATGAAATTCAATCAAAACACAAATAACTTAATCAAGATCGAGGGTACACGATGAATCCGACCATGATTTAATGTGTTCAACGATTTAACTTCTCGTTAATGGAAAATAGGTGCAAGAAAAGCAGTTACCCACGAGCTGTATACACTTCGACATTAATAGAGACTGAATAAAACTTGAAATTATGAAGCTGGTTAATAAATTTTCTTCTGTTTATAAAAAAGTGAGAGATTGGTCTTAAAGTTTCATTGTTAGTAGAGACTAACATTAAGAATCAATGTTTAACGTTTTGCCATATACATTTAACATAGGATAATTTGAAGTGGCCACTTCCGAAAATCCATCTGCCTCATCCCTCTTTTTATACGATTGGATAATATACCAGGCAGGCACAAAAGTTTGTAGGCTAATACACAGATGGCACTACTAGTGGCAAATCCATATAAGTTTTAGTAAACTTCAACATAGAAAAGACACTTTTACAAATTTGCCAGCTGTCAAACTATTAATTTGTGGGATAACGCACTTAGAGTGAAGCAACTTTTGTTAGTTTAAAGAAAATAGATAAAAACGAATTTCGTGTGATACTAAAACATTGCTTTTAGCGAAAATACTCCAAAGCGTGCAAGGACGCGACTGTCGACTGGCAAGGTTACGGCATCAATATTTTAGACGCATATTCATCGACAATCTTGAGAAAAACCATCAATGGTAACAATTACATAGCGTTATTGGAGCGTTTGAGGGATGCAATTGCAAAAAACGACCTCATTTGAAGAAAAAGGAGGTACTGCTTCATCAAGACAATGCACCGTGTCACAAATTAATAAAAATGATACCAAAAGTTACACGAATTGGGTTTCGAATGGCTTCCGCATCCACTGTACTCTCCAGATCTGGCCCCAACGACTTTTTCCTGTTCTGAAACCTGAAGAGAATGCTCGTTGAACAGAAATTTAGCGCCGATGAAAAGTTAATCGCCGAAACTAAGGGTTATTTGGAGGCTAAAGACAAATCGTACTATAAAAAAAATATCGAAAAATGTATGACCACTATAATCGTTGTATCGCCCTCGAAGGCAACTATATTGAATAATTAAATCAATTTTTTCAGATATATCTCGATTTTAATTGAATGCATATAGAATAGCAATTTTATGAAAAACAAACTGGAATACCCAAAGCTCGGCACTTCGGTTGTAAAACTTTTGTGTTCATCTTATGTAAGAATGAGTTCCTTGAATGTTTTTCCATAACTCTAAGTTATAAATATGTACACAAATATTAAAACAAACATAGCCTATTACCGTATGCTACAACATGTTATATCCACCCATCTAGATTGATGTAACGCATCTCCAGATATTTCTACTGTACCCCGTGCTCCCCGTGCATGTACGTAAATCGAATACCACTGATACTAACGTATACACATGTGCATCGTATTTTAGCTACACTACCCGCAAACTTCATTAGCACATACACATGTCTACCTTCAGTAATTGATATTGATATAAAACTAACTAAAAAAACTAAGAAAGGAAAACTAAAATGTCACCATGCAACCCGCCATTCATATAGGTTCACTTTATGTGGTTATGACGTCACACACGTCTTAGAGAGCAATAAAGTTACGTGAAATGCGAAACTTTGGACTTATATAACTTTGGAAATAATGGTTAGATTAGTTCAAACTTTCCAGAATTGTGTTCTATATTATCGCCTATACTGCTACCAAAATTTGTACTTCTAGGATTAACTTAAGGGGGTTTTCGGGTAAATTTCTAGAATATGGTAATAGTATATCTGTGTAGATATCAAAACGGGATCCATTTTGAGGCCTAGATTTCACATAAATCCCCCATTGTGAATTTTTTTTCCGATATTTTGGTTGGGTAGTTCTGAGAACGAGACCCGCTTCACTTTTTGGGGCACACATTTGGGGTCTTCCCTCCCCTGTGTTTCACGCAAAATCGAACCCTTTCATTTGTTTCACCACATGACCATATTTGATGGAAAAAAAATACACCCCCCTTTCGCATTAGTGGGGAGCCCTTAATCACAACGCAAAATGATACCACTCGATGCATATACGTGACAATCGAATTAGCCGTTTCAGAGTAAATAGAGTGCGACACTTTAAAAAGAAACAAGGATAATAAATGGAAGTTTGGGAAAATTTTTAGTAAATTACAGCGATGCCAAAATTTTCGACCTCAAATTTTAAATAAAATTTAATTTAATTTAATATTAATATTTTATTTGTTATCTTTTATGTATATTGCTGCATTTTTTGTTACACCTCTCAGACATTAATAACGCGAAATTTGCAAAAATTTCAGGCTTTTCCATCATTAACCTAAAGTAAACTAACAAGTATCCATGTCTTTCTCTAATTCAGTCTAATTTTTTGGCTACTGGCTCTTACATGTAGACGGTAAATTATGATTCTCCTATTTGGTAGCAAGTGCAGTCAAACCGTAACTAATTCTACGCGGGTTTGATGGCAATTACGATTCATATCACATTTTTCATCGGCATTAATTATCTAACCCGTCCGCATCATATTCTTCTGAATTGAAAGACAATGTCTTTCATAGATATGCTTTTACCCGAACTATGCATATTATACTTTTTCTACAATTAACAAATTTTGACGTATCGAAAATTTTGCACGCCTCTATAAATTCATTTATGAATATGTATGAAGCTTCTTGGTAGCCAAAAAAATTTGTGCTATATCTATTAGATAAAAACTATTTACTTTTTGATATCTTAATTCAAGTTCTATTTTTTTCTCTTAATACAGTGGAGTAATACTGATTTAGAATCTGTCAACAGACGGGTAACAGAAACTCATTCATGGAAGTTATATCAAAAATTTGTTGTTGCCAGGTATTGGCATCCAAGCCTCCAACAAATGGTTGACTAACGATGTACTATTCTATGAGACCGAAGCATTCCTCACTTCGATTCAAGATGCGTCACTCCCAACAAAAAAATATAAATGGTACATCCTTCATGACGCCTAACATAACATCTGCGTGCAGGCTGTTGAACAATACCGTGTACACCAATGGTTATAATTCTATCTGCGAGATTCTGCATCAAAACCTTCCGTTGAAGTATAACTTCGTGGTAAATTGCCATCCTTACTATAAGTATACTCTGCAGGGAATCTTGGAAAATAAACAGATCAAACTACTGTGGGATCACACTATTACCACCGACCCCAGTATTAACCAGAATAGACCTGATCTAATTCTGCTTCTCAAGGAGGAACGAGCATACTTGTTGATCGATGTAGCCGTATCATTGGACCGGAACACTACTGAAAGACAGAAATCCGGGACTACGGCCCCTTGGCGATAGCGATGTGAAGCTAACATGGAGACTACAAAAGATCGTAATAAGGCCAAGTCGCAGTTCTAGCGACGGGATTAGTCCTGCTCGATCTAAGGGCCGGACTATACATGGAAATGATAAAAAGCGTCTTCTTGGAGCCTGTGTTATAGTCCGAAGAGTCTTGTCCGGCAACAGCCTGACCTAGTGGGCTCTCCCCAGATGCGCACGGTTTTCGTTTTACGATCAGTACGTTGAGGTGGTTGCGACAACCGGGTAACAATACATTTTCACACGGTCGGACATAATTTGCGTTAAATGTTTCATCGCTATTAAACTAAGCAACTCTTATTTTAATTAACAATTGGAAATATAGGTACGAATCTTTTGCCAACATATAGTATGTACCGCTTCAGACTGGGTAGGCCTTGCTGGTTATGAGAACATCTCACAAAGAGAATAAGTATGATTCAAAAATGTGCTTAGGTGCCCCATTTCTAATGTAACAAAAGAACTGAAGTAACGATTTCAAGACCATTAGGAGGTTAGCAAAATATATAAAGGAAATAAGAAATGCATGAAAATTTGACTGGTCATACCTTAACAGTCAATTTCTAATTTCGGAATTCTTGCAAAATTTGAGCAAACCGACAAAAAAGACTCAATAAACTTAAAAATGGTGGTCAAAGGGTAGTATAGGTCCCGGGGCGAAACGTGGATTGGTACCCACGATGGAGCATAAAACCTGGGAAATGCCTGCTGAACCAACACCAACAGCTCTACTACCAAACCCTATCTCCACCTCCACATGGTGACCGCTGGGAGCTCTTTCTTGACGAAAAGCTGCAGACGGAGAAGGATGAAGGCGAGTCTCCCGCGCCTAAAAACGGGACAAATTGTACCAACTGGTCCTCCAGGTTGGGGGTTGGGTAGGGCTGACAACCCTACACGGAAAACAACCTGTTACGAAGCCACAACAGGAGCCTCGGATAGGACGGATGTTAAAACGACGGACCCGGCAACGACAAAGGAACAACGATTTGCGCATTTTCTCATGGAACGTGCGCTCCCTGTACAGAGATGAAGCTGATAAGCAGCTAGCCGATACCCTGTCCCAATATAGGGCTGATGTAACAGCGTTGCAAGAGATGCGATGGACAGGGACCGGTTTCCTGGAGAAGAGCCACTACACCATATATTATAGCGGCCATCCAGTAAACCATGTGCTCGGAGTAGGTTTCTTAGTCAGCCAAAAAATGAAACCTGCTGTTATCGGCTTTGAAAGTATAAGCGAACGGCTATGCACTCTGCGCTTGCGAGGCAAGTTTAGAAATATAAGCCTCATTAACGTTCACGCCCCTACAGAGGAGACTGCAGAGTCGGAGAAGGATACCTTCTACGAGGCAGTAGAAAGAACCCTCGAAGCCTGTCCCAGATATGATATCAAAATCATACTTGGGGATTTTAACAGCCAAGTAGGGAAGGAGCCCGTATTCAGGCGATACGTTGGCTCCCATAGCTTACACGAAAAAACAAATGATAACGGACTGCGGACTATTCAATTAGCAGGGTCACACGAAATGGTTGTTGGAAGTACCTGGTTTGCGCGGAAAGCGGTCCACAAACATACGTGGGCCTCTCCAGACGGGACCACTTTCAACCAAATTGACCACGTGTTGATCGAACGCCGCCACCTCTCAGCCTTGATGAATGTCAGAACATATAGGGGGGCCAATATAGACTCGGATCACTATCTCGTTGGCATGGTGCTCCGAGCTCGAATAACAATACCACCTAGAATCCCCTCTGACAATCAGGTGAGAGTGAACACTGAAGCCATCCACAACACAACCCTCCACGACACCTATAAGAGGGAAATGGATGCCGCAATAACCGCAGTCAATAGAGGACCTGGAGATGAAGCATCAACTAATGCTCTTCACAACCACCTGAAGAACGTTATCATGGATACGGCCACAAATATACTTGGCCCCAGCCGCAAAAGTAGTGAGAACGGCTGGTTTGACGATGAATGTAAGCTAGCAACGGAACGGAAGAATGCCGCATACCGAGTAATGTTGCATTCTCAAAGAACTCGGGCACGCGCAGAGACTTATCACGAACTCCGTCGAGCGGAGAACCGACTTCACAGACGGAAAAAGGAAGCCTGGGAGAACCAACAAGTCTGTGAACTAGAAAAGTACAGGGAGCAACCGCACCAGGCGCGCAAGTTTTACCAACAAGTCAGCAGGATGAAGCCTTATACACCTCGATGCTCATCCTGCCGAGACAAAGAGGGAAATCTGATTTCCGACAGAATGGGCATATTAGAGCGATGGGTTGAGTACTTTGATGAGCTACTGAACAACCCGAACATCGGCGAGTTGGAGGTCCCGCCAACTGAAGACGACGGACAAATACTGCCACCACCAAGTTTAGGAGAAACAGTCCGTGCAATTCATCGGCTAAAAAATCATAAGTCGCCAGGAGCCGATGGAATTACAGCCGAATTGGTTAAATATGGAGGCGACCAGTTACACCAAGTGGTTCATCAACTTGTGCTCAAGGTATGGGACAGCGAATCAATGCCTGACGATTGGCAGCGAGGCATAATCTGTCTCATACATAAAAAGGGAGATATCACACAGTGCAGCAATTATAGAGGTATCACGTTGCTGAGTACCATCTATAAGATATTCTCCGCTATCTTGCTAGGCCGGATAGCCCCATACGCCCAGAACATCATTGGCCCATACCAAAGAGGCTTCACTCCAGGCAAATCAGCAACAGATCAGATTTTCTCTCTGCGGCAGGCGATGGAAAAACTGTTGAAATATGGACAACAGTTGCACCATCTTTTCATCGACTTTAAAGCCGCCTATGATAGCATAGCCAGGGTAAAACTGTACACGGCCATGAGAGAATTCGGTATCCCGACGAAATTAATAAGACTGACTAGGCTGACCAATGTGCGAGGCGAGATAAAAGCAGCAGGATCACTCTCAAGACCATTCGACATCAACAACGGTCTACGACAAGGGGATGCGCTATCATGCGTCCTCTTTAACCTGGCCCTCGAGAAGGTGATCCGTGATGCTGAGGTGAATGCAAGAGGTACGATCCTCTTCAAGTCCACCCAACTACTGGCCTATGCTGACGATATCGACATCATGGGAAGAACCACCCGAGACGTTCAAACTGCCTTCATCCAGATCGAGCAGGCGGCGCGAGATCTTGGGCTGCACATCAATGAAGGCAAGACAAAATACATGGTGGCAACGTCAGCACCGAAGACGAATCAACCAACAACATCAAACCGCACTGGTCAAACACAAGCACGAACAAGAATAAGGATAGGGGAATACAACTTTGAGACCGTTTACAATTTCTCCTATCTAGGGTCGAAAATCACAACCGATAACAACTACGATGATGAAATCCGCGCACGGTTGTTGTCAGCCAACAGAGCCTACTTCAGCTTACAAAGACTGTTCCGCTCGAAACGTCTCACCATAGGGCCAAAGCTCTTACTGTACAAGACTATGATCTTGCCAGTCCTCATGTATTCCTCGGAAACTTGGGTTCTTAGCAAGAAAAATTGCGAACTCTTGGCCGCGTTCGAGAGAAGAATCCTCCGAAGAATTTTCGGCCCCCTACATGAGGATGGACGATTCCGTAGCCTACACAATGACGAAATCTATGAGCGATACCATGACCGTCCGGTTGTGGATAAAATCCGGCTCAATAGGTTACGGTGGGCGGGTCACTTAATCCGTATGGATGAAGATGATCCCACCCGGAAAGTCTATAAGGGCAATATCTATGGTAGGAAAAGAAGACGAGGCAGACCCTGCCTAAGATGGAGCGATGGCGTGGGCCAGCACGCCAGACAGCTTTTAGGGATATCGAATTGGTGGACCTCGGCGCAAAACCGGGATGTCTGGAGTTCCTTATTAAGGCAGGCCTAGACCGGATACCGGTTGTTGCGCCGTTGATGATGATGATGAAACTTAAAAATAATTTCATTATGGAATTAAGAGCGATTATTCTGAATATAAAAATTCGTGTACATGAATAGATATTTTCTAGCGGGCTTAAATACTTAACTAATAAAAATCACCAGAATGTCAAGAATACGAGCATCATCCTTCAGAGGACAAGTGAACCATAGCTCGATGTTTCTAGACCCAAGATTTTATTCATAGTAGGCATTTGCTTTCGACCTACAGAATATGCTAACAGCACACCCGTAAAGTTAAAATTGATAATTGATTCCGAAAAAAAAAAACAAATAATATTCCACTATACTAAACAACTACCACTTTACGGATTATAAGCACATTGCTCTTGACAAACAATTATGATTCCCAATGCACTTGAAAAGAAAATACTTCAAATTTTTCTTCCGTGAGAAAGTTGGGGCTAGGCCCTATAGAATCGATGAAAGTCAACCCAAAGCAGAGTAAGGAAAAAGTATAAACTTTGTAATTATCACAAAGGAAAACATATCGGGCTGTAAACCATTTACGCAATACAGTTGCAAGAACCACATTTTCACATTCCAAAATAAAATCGGAAACTATTTTTGTTTTTGTTTTCTATTATAAGTAACAATTTTTCATGTAATCCAGTTAAATGTCAATTTACAAGGATCTGGAAGTTTTTATATTTTCTTGCTGCCCAATGGTTGCATAAATTTGAATTCTGTGCTGATGTAGAAGATCTGCCTAATGAGGCTTAAGAGCTTTCTAGTTCAATGTTACGTTTTATGTTTTTTAAGGTTTTGTATGAAACAAAACCTTATGTAAATCGGCTAAATATCTGTCTGCCACACATTATTTACTCAGAAGCGGCTGAACCGATTGTCACGAAATTTGGTGAGAACATGTGGACTGTGTGTCTCTTTACATGCAGCGAGGGGCTCCATTTTGTATTGACTTGGAAGGGGGCTTCCCATACATGCGAAAGGGGAGTGTAATTTTTTTTATCACAGTGTATGGTCAAATGGGGTATCAAAAGAAAGGGTTCGATTAGTACTTTTCGAAACTGATCTTAGATTATTAGATTAAACATAGGGGAGGGAGGGTTCAAAATGTGTGCCCCAAAATTGAAACAGGTCAGAACCCACCCAACCGAAATATATGAAAAAAATCACAGTGATCCATCTATACGAAACCTAGACATCAAAATACATCCCGTTCCGATGTCTGCACAAATAAAGTTAATAATAGTGCATTACCATGTCTTAGAAATTTCCCCGAAGACCCGATTGGGTTCATCGTAGAAGTACAACAGTGTAGCTGATAATATAGGACATAATTCTGATAAGTTTGAACGCAATTCAAATATTATTAACAAAGTTATTGGAAGTCAAATTATTGCATTTCATGTAATTTTATTACATTCTAGGACATATATGACGTCATCATCATATGCATAAAGTGAACTTATATGAACGGTGGGGTCCACGGAGACACTTTGGCTTTTGCTTTTTAGGTTTTTTAGTTATTTGAATATCAGTATCATGTTCAATAAGATGGACGTGTGTGGAAATGCGTGACGATGTGTTAGAGCAATTTTGCGCACAATATTTATGTCTTTAATATGTATGTACATATGCGTATTTTATTTGTCAATATATGGTGCCATATTTTGCACTCTTGATGTATGCATGAATGGAAAAAGGTTCATAGAGAGTTGCTTACATAAGATGAACCCAAAGCGCCGAGCTCCCGGTATTCCGCCTGGTTTTTCAATTTAGATCGAAATATTATATATTCACGAGCATCAAATTTCTGAACTCTTAGTTCGTATTTCATAAACTTGCTGTTTTACACCTTTTCCTCTCCAATTTCTTTTTTTCATTGGCTTAAAATACGTTAAAACATCCCTAGATTCATAATCACCAACGTTTTCGTCTCAAAATAACTTAAAAATATTGTCACTATTAGTTTTCCTGGAGCAACTCCTAAGAAAAAAATCGCATTCAAGTCGCTAAACACTTACTTCCCATTCGTATGATGTACGAGAGTAAATTTAAAAAAAAATCATAGAAAATTCGAAAGATTCTAGTGTTTTTGAATTTCAAACGCAATTTTCTGAAAACTTTTTTTTCGAAATTGGGGAGCAGTAGAAGAGCGACTTAAAAATTTAACTGTAATATCTTGATTTGATTACCTAGCGAACTGCCCATGATTTTAACAATTGATGGAGGGAATTTATTTCAACAGAAAACTCAAATATTTCTTTTTTTTGTTCCGTCATTCCTGCCATTCAAATCGCACTGGTGGCAGTGGAATTTGTATCGTGATTTGTCGTCGAATACCAGTCGACTCAGCTGTAAATGAGCAACTGAGTCAAATCAGGGTAGAAGTAGATTCTAGTAGACTTTAACATTTCACTCGAATGTCAGTTATTCCCATTCATTATGATATCAACATCTTATTTGGATGATATAAGGTGGAGTAAATTCGTGTAACGTTGATAACTTTGAGCTGCTATAACTCTGATTCTAATGGCCGGATTTCCATGAAACTTGGCAATATTATGCGGGATACTGTGCTCTATGCTATATACTGTTAGTGGGTTTATTTGAACAGATATCAGAATGGGACATATTTCGAGGAGATTTCATATAAGCGCAATACCCCTGACTTTTTTCCGATTTTTGGGTTCGCTTGGGTAGTTTCCGAAAATGAGTGCTGTCTTACTTTAAGTGTGCACATTTTGACTCTTTGCTCACGCATTCTATAATTCACGTCAAAACTAATACCATTCAGTTTCAGTCAGTGTGTATGGCAGACAGTCAGTAAATCGATTTTCATGAGGTTTGGTTTTACACAAAACCTTAAAAATGGTTAATGAAGTTTATACCGAGGAAGGATATAATATTTCTGCGTTCAGAAACTCAATATTTTTTGTTAATAAGGGATGTAACTGCAGAGAAATTCAGATATTTAAGCCAAGACTTCACAGGTTACAATATTTCTTCAGATTGCTTTAAGGATTCCTTAGCGAACTGATCTTAATGAAGGGTAATGCCCAATTTTTAGATATAAAACTATTGATGTCTTTAATACAATTTGATGTTAACCCTTAACTGGTGTCAATATTTTTAGTTACGTTGTTGGTATCGTGTGTCAAAAGTGACCCCAAGGGAAAAAAAGCATATAAATATAATAGTATTATACATTGCGTCCCGTTTATGATGGTAGAAATTTTAATGATGGATAGTACTATTTCGAGGAAAATTAGTCCATGGAATGGCCACTTTATCATTTACCGTTACGGAGTTATAGCATTTTCCGTGAATAGTGGTGAATTTTACCGCTTGTTTGAGGAAAATTGGTCCATGGAATGGGCACTCTATCTTTGCTACCGGATATCAATGCCCAGAAGCTGTGAAAACGGCCTTTCAGCAGTTTATCGATAATAATTACCTAATCAAATCGGTTGGTTGGATTGTAAAATACTGATGTGTTGAGTAAAGATTAAACCCTTCTCGGGTTAATTGCCATTCGATAATTAATTCGTGATTCGCACAGGATCAACCTATTGAGCTTCTATGCCGCTCCCCAAACCGATCAAAGTGCGAAAGAAAAATTGTCTGACAAGTTTAAAAATATTTTTCTCAACACTATTTCTTTTCATACCGTGACAGTGAATTCTGTGAACCGATCCTTCTGAAATTTTTACCACTTATTATAAATATCTATACACAGTCTAGCCATAAATACTGCCAGTACGTACTCTGAAACGCCATAACTCATGAGCAGAACAACAAAGCGAATGAAAATACAATTCTAAACAGCTATAAATCATTCAAAATTACGGTCTTCACTATTAATCACCTTCGGGCTATAGGTTTTAATACAAAGCATCATTCTGGGAAGTTTGATGGAAATACTACTCTTATCTGAGTTATCACAATCTCGGCAGATGTCGGATTTTACCTAATACTAGCATTAAGTGCCAAGCATTTAAGCTCAGATGATCCTACCTACTTAAAAACTAAAGGGGCACTGGTGGTGGTAGCCGGTGGTAGGTTAATAGGAGAATCAGTCGAGAACTCCTCGCAACATCGAGCACGTATGAAGAATGGTGTACTTCTGCATGGTTTGAACCAGACTGTGCGAAACTCCCAGGACATCAAGGGAAGCCGTGCGGGATTTAGGTACAATACCTGCAGCTTTGATTCCCGATAGCTTGATTTCCCGATCCAACGGCTCATAGTTCACCTTCTTCTCCACGTATTTCCGTTCAATGTTGCTATTATGGAGGATAGCAACATCAATAATATACGCGGAGCCACCGGTCATGTCAACTAACGGTACGTCAGGCTTGTTGTGTAGAGTGTGGCGATCAGTCAGAACTTGCCGGTCCCAATACATGCTGTAAGCAGAACTATCAAGTACTGCTTGCGGCTCATATCTGTAAACCGGACATGTTCCCGTGATCAGCCTATACTTGTATGCAAGGTTTTAATGGATAACCTTACATAGAGCATTATGCCTGCTGATGTATTGCACCGGTGCCATAACAGTACACCCATGGTCCAACGTCTCTAACCTCGAACCACACATTCTGCACTAGTCGTTCGCCACCCGTTCTTTCATGATGAGCTTTTTATAAGCGACCACGCCGTCCTGAATTGCACATCAGCAAAGAGCAGTAAATTACATCTTTCGGCTTAACCTTAGACATGCAAAAGGCGTAATTAATATAATAATTAATACCATAGTAAATGAAAAATCTTAAGTAGTACTTTTCAAAGCTGATTGTAGTTCATGTGACATAGTGCACAAGCGGGTTGGGCGAGGCTGAAAAGTGGTTATTTCTTTGACAGAACTATTCGCAGGACCTACAAAACCGAACTGTACGGTGCCTAGGCTCCGGAATAGCCTCCAACGCCGATATCTGTTGAAATAAAGTCAAATCCCCCTTAGGTTCATCCTAGAATCATAAAATTGCAGCAATATTGGCTATAATATAACCCACGATCCTACCAAATTTGATGGAAATCGCACTATTACTAACAAAGTTATAATATATTAAAATATCACACGAAAGTGAATATTCTGACATAATTCATATATGCATATATACATCACGCGTTAGGTGCTAATAGGATAAATGTCCACCCAAATGTTTTTATATAAAAAATACACTATCGAAATCACTATAAAGTGCAAACATATCCATGGCAAAATCAGTACGGTTTTTATGAATAATAACTTTTCGAAGTACTTCTATTACATTTTAATTACAAAATAGGGATTCCCCTAAAACAAAATTGGAATATAAAATTTCAAATTTTGGACTTCCTAGTAGGTTAAAACTGAAACAAACTCATAGTTCCACATTCGCATTCGGACAAAATAAAGTGCAAAACCTGCGTTTGTCAAGAGCACATTAGCTGGCGAAAATTAACTCGAGAATTACTGGAGCGATTTATGTAAATTTTGAAAAAAAAAAAACGTCGCGTACAAATAACTTGTGCTTGAGTGATTATTCTTTTCAATAAGATAATGATCCCAAGCACACGAGTAAAATTGCAAAACAGTTTCTTATCGAAAGCAGCATTAAACAATTAGAGTGGCTGGCTTAATTGCCCGATTTGAATCCGATTAAGCCCCCGGGGGCCTTCTAGATAACAGAATTCCATTAGAGGCTCGTGTGAATTTAGACTCCTTCTGGAGAAGCATGCAAGGAGAGTAGATAAAAATGCCTAGAAATACCCTACATAATTTAGTTAGCAGTGTTCCTATAACACTAGCAGAGGTGATAAAAAATAAAGGAGCTCATACCAGATATTATATATGCCGTTTTTTGACACTTTTTTTATTTGAAGTAATTACTGCACATATTTCTTAGGTTGCGCTTTATTCTGTCCACCTTGAAATACAAGGTCCACACCGTTTACTGGGTTTTTATAAAACTTTTTTGTAAATATTATACTGTTATGAAATAAAGAAAAATTTTTAGTTCCATTTTAAAAAGAAAATGCTTTCGTTTTTGAGTTTGCCTGGCGAGATTGCTTTGATTTGCACTTTATTTTTTCCTATAGCGTACACAATACTTTTCATACCTGCAGCGTCCAGCATTTGGTTTCCCGTTTTGTTCTTCATTCAACCTTGAACTACCTGTGCGTTTCAAGGTGACTTTTCGTGTGGATCAATCTAGTGACCCCTACACTTGTCGGGTCCATACAAATATCACTTTTTCAACTGACCAACGCATCACTTATTCTTTGAATAAGAAATTATCATCATCAACGACGTAACAACCGATATCCGGTCTAGGCCTGCCTTCTTCTATTATAAATATTGTCCTTATAGATTTGTCGGGCTGGATCATTCTTATCCATACATATTAAGTGACCCGCCACCGCAACCTGTTGGCCTGGATTTTATCCACAACCTGACGGTCGTGGTATCTTGTACAAATGTGTTACAGGGCCTATTGACTTCGTGTTAAACTATTCATTCCGGAATACAAATTTTATGGAAAAAAAGGATAATATGGGGACTCGCTTAATTTTCACCGTAAACTCGTATCATTTTAACCCCGGGCCTCGTTTTTCCGCATAATTTTCATCATGGGCCCGGATTTTCTCTCTTCAGCCCTGACTGTTATATTATATAATATTCCTTACACAATAGAAGCCCTTGTCAGAAAAGTGTTCTTTTTAACAAACACACATTTCATATACTTTGCGGGCAATGTGTACTCGATAAATCATATCACATGTCATTAGTTGCACGAGAGTCTATTTGATGTCACACGAAAAATAAGTATGCAATTCAATCGAAGCAAGGAATAACTCTGACAACATCATTAGCTGTTCAGAGAAAATACCGACACTTGGAATCTTCGGAAATCTTTAAACAGTAAAAGAGCCGAAATTTTAAAGACAAATATTGGGAAGGCCCCACTTGAAAACGCCTCATATTTTTCCTTTTTTTCCATTCTCCATTGACCTATGTACGTACGTAATCAAACATACATTTAGCGGCAAAGAAAATCATAAATTTGGTAGATTTTAAGGCCCGCGACCTCGTGTCGGAGGCATTCTACGTATATGTTTCATCTGTTTGCTCAAATGGTAGTGAAAAGTTAAGTGATTTTTTCCTGCATTTTATCTGCGGCCGACTTCAAAGAAAAACTGATATTTTTCCAATAGTACCGCAAAACAGAACACAAAAAATTTACTATGTAATATGTAGTATTCGTTTGTTTAAATGAAAGAGTTTATTCTGATAGCAAAAGATAAGGGAGAATTTGTACCGCTAGAGAAACAATTGGAGAAGGTACATATTGTATCGATCAGAAGGAATTTGATTTGAAATTTTTATGCGACTATCGTTTCACGATGCATTCAGAATAAAAGGTGTTTTACTGAACATTTCCTAAACAAGATATATATATTTTCGCTCACCTCTGATACTCACTAAAACTTCTGGAAAATAGCAAACCTTTAATACAATTTTTAATCCAATTTTTAATCGAAGTGGAAATCCGAAATACATAAATGTTTAGAAAGTGAATAAAAGGAGGTGTATGAATTTTGTTTTTTGATAAGAACATAATGTTCAGTCTGTCGTATACAATGCAAAGGCAATCAACGAAAAAAGATAAAATGAAACCCTTGCGGATGTCGAATAACAAAAGAAATTCTATTTACATAGGCAAAATAGAAATCCGAACGGTCTAGGCCGGCGTTAATAAGGAACTCCAGACAATCCGGTTTTGCACGCGAGGTCCACCAATTCGATATCCCTAAAAGCTGTCTGGTGTCCTGACCTATGCCATGGCTCCATCTCAGCCAAGGTCTGCCTCGTCTTCTTTTTCTACCATAGATATTTCCCTTATAGACTTTCCGGACTGGATCATCCTCATCCATACGGATTAAGTAACTCGCCCGCCGTAATCTATTGAGCCGGATTTTATCCACAACCGGACGGTTATGATATCGCTCATAGATTTCGTCGTTATTAGGCTACGAAATCGTCCATCCTTATGTAGGGGGCCAAAAATTCTTCTCTCGAAAGCGACCAAAAGTTCGCAATTTTTTTTCCGAAAAATACTTAAGGACTGGCAAGATCATAGTCTTGTACATGAAGAGCTTTGACCCTATGGTGAGACGTTTCGAGCGGAACAGTTTTTGTAAACTGAAATAGGCTTTCTCTTTAATGTTTCTGTTATAATGGCATTAAAAACTTGAAAAAAGAATAATTAATACTCCCTAAGGAGGCTTAGCATCATATAGGGCTTTCCCTAGTCAGTGGAATGGATTTGACCAAACTTTTTCTCAATTATTCGAGAAGATGTTCAATCAAGTATTTTTTGCTCGAAATAGGACCTTCGCAAGGCCTACTGTCGATATAATCCCAGAGGTTCTCAACAATACAGTCGGGGGATTGTAGAGAGGTTTTGAGTAGTTTCGGACAATTGAACATTACCACATGTGTATGTTTTGCACTTTATATTTCGGGTCACGATACACCTTGTATGTTTGACAAATACCCATTTCTCCCATTCCCCTCCATAAATACGACATTAGTAATTTTTTTGAATTTGTAATGTCATTATGATGATTTTTTATCGGGTTCCGGATTTAGATTTTTTATCGAAAATAAATTTGCATTTGTTATTCATTTCATTAAGTTATTGTCTGCCTGTCTGTCACACCCGATTTATTCGGAAACGGCTGGACCGATTGTCACAAACATTGGTGAAAGTGTGTGGTCTATTGTTCCCTTTACATATAGCAAGTGGCGCCATTTTATGTTGAGTTTAAGGGGGGCTCCCCATACATGTGAATGGAGGCTGCATAATTTATTTTTCGCAGTATACGGCCATGTGAGGTATCAAATGAAAGGGCTCAATTTTCGAAACTGGTCCTGTATTTAACATCAGCTGAAAGGTAGGGGAGTGAGGGCTCAAAATATAACCCTCAAGGAATGTTAGCAGGTCTCGTTCTCAGAACCTGTCCAACCGAAAATTATGAAAAAAATCACAGTGATGTATCCGGGCGGAATCTAGGCCTCAAAGTACATCCCATTCCGATAGCTGCACAATTAAAGCTAATAATCATATATTTCTATATTTTAGAAATTTTACTTTAAACTTTTAAAGTAAATCCCTTTTCGGGATAAATTTAGTGGAAATTCCTTTTCTGGATAAATTCTTTCTTTTAAAATTATTTGTCGATATCACGATTAAGCATGAATACAATTATTACAATAGTGCAGTTACTTTCAATTACGAAAATCTTTATCAAACTAGTTTCTCTAGAAAATTGCAACAAAACAATTCAAAATAATTATACAATTGTTTTCTGACTCTTAACGCAGAGGTGACTCATTCACAAATTCATTTCATACTATCACATGTTTTCAACTTCACTACGCGAGAGTGCGTATGATCACGCTGGCGGTTGGAGTAGAAGGGAGATGCGGACTCCTTCACCGTTGGCTCTCCACTCTCTCGTGGCGAATTCTACAAAAGCCGCGGAGAGCAGCGGTGGTCGTCCACCCGCTCGTATCAAATTTATTTCGAATGTTGTTAATCCTGCTGCGCCACATCTACATGTATGGCAGTGGTATAAGGGTTATCAGAAGGCATAACTCTGAGAAGTTTGAAGGAAGTCGAACCATTACTAACAAAGTTATAGAAGGCGGAATTTCATACATTCTAAAACGTGTATGACGTCATCATAACACATCAATTCGTCAATACCACAACAAAGTGACCTGACGTGAGTAGGAGGCCGCAGGGAAACATTTCGTTTTAGTTTTTCAATCGTTCATATATCAAAATCACTTACTCCAGACAGGCATATGTATGTATGTATATGTTAATGAAGCTAGTTCAAATAGATATATTTGTACATTGTACAAGCGGTATATTATACGTACCTTATATGTACATACCTATACGGTGGAACAACCGATATCCGGTCTAAGCCTGCCTTTAGAAGGAAGTCCAGACATCCCGGTTTTGCGTCGAGGTCCACCAATTCGATATCCCTAAAAGCTGTCTGGCGTCCTCACCTACGCCATCGTTTCATTTCAAGCAAGGCCTGCCTCGTCTTCTTTTTCTACCATAGATATTACCCTTATAGACTTTCCGGGCTGGATCATCCTCATCCACACGGATTAAGTGACCCGCCCACCGTAATCTATTGAGCCGGATTTCATCCGCATCGTTATGTTAGCTACGGAATCGTCCATCCTCATGTATCATGTATCCTTCTTGCGAAGGATTCTTCTCTTGAACGCGGCCAAGAGTTCGCAATTTTTCTTGCTAAGAACCCAAGTCTCCGAGGAATACATGACAAGATCATTGTCTTGTAGAGGAAATGCTTTCACCCTATGGTGAGACGTTTCGAGCGGAACAATTTTTGTAAGCTGAAATAGACTCTGTTGGCTACCAACAACAGTGCGCAGATTTTGTCATCGTAGCTGTTATCGGTTGTGATTTTCGACTTTAGATAGGAGAAATTAACATGTATACTTTTGTGCTCGAAGTAAATCGAAAATAGGTGTACGATCAATTTATATACTATACATGCATATAGAATAAAGTTTTCGGTAATAGGCAATGTTTGCTTGTTTAACGTGAGAATAATATCTACGTCTGTAATATATACGTATTCCTTGTAGTTTGAAAAAAATATGAAGCGCCAGCTTCCGGTATTCCGGCTTGTTTTTTTGCATTGTATCCGACAGACTGTACATTACGTTCTTGTAAAAAAAAAAACAAAAAACGTACACCTCTGAACACATGTTTTAGTACGAAGGTGTCCGATTTCAATTCTGCTCACTGTATATCAGATGATATATTCTAGATACATACTTAATTGTGCTACTAACGCCAGAAAATTTGGGACAGAATTTTATGTAATTCTGTAATTCAAAATGGTTTAGGCCTAATGCAGCCAAATACTTTCCTCGTTAAAATTAAAAATTTATCCTGAAATTTAAGAGCCACATGTACTCTTCTCCATTAACTTGAGTAAATAAGTGGCTACACTTATTTCATAATAGCACCTTCTTTTTATGGAGGATTCTGACGCAGGTGGCCTATGCGTTTATAACGATACTTGTTAACTTACATTGCGTTGAATCTTTAGTGCTGTTTTGGGATATCTAGTTTTGCGGTGATTGTTCCTCGCTGGCATACAAATTTTTCTCGAGGGTGGGCATTTTTTCTTGCCAATTCCATTTTATTTGATTATCAGAGTAAGACACATGTCCTATGCCTTGTAATTACTTATACATTGCAGCAAGAAAATGTAAACCACTTTCAACAGTTATTCACATTTTCCTGAAATATCTTGCAGGAAGCTCCCATACGTAAAATGATCACTTATTGCTTGATTGATGCAAACGTGACTGAATTCATTTGCCAGTGAATTTCAATGCCTCATAGAAAATGCAATCCACTCGTAAAACCATCGTCACCCTCCTGCAAAAAGCATCCTTGAAAGGGTAGCCCATAACGCGCCGAATGCTTCCATTGAATGAATAACCTTTGACCGTAAGCATATTTACCACCAGACCAGGTGTGTACGGACGTCACTTTCATTCGACAAAACAAATTCTTTCATTCGGTTTTCCAGATTTCATTTCAGACACCTTCGCCTTTTCAAGTACCACATGAGTACATGATGAACATTAAAAAAAAGAGTGTTACAAAAACATGCCGCCAAGGATGTCAAATAAAATAGCCATCCACGCGACTCACCCTACGTCAATTTTAATAAAGCTATAATAATTGAAACTGAGTGGTGGAGTAGTTGCTCATTCGAGGGTTGATTGAAAATGCATTGTTCCTATTTGCATATTGTTTCCTTTTTTCTCGTTGAAACATAAACGTAACAACGCACACAAAAGAAATATTCGTTATAGTTTTCTGACTTGGGCAGATGGCAGGAAATGCGGCTGAACCCTTTTTTCTCAACATGAAAATATTGATGTGAAATCTGACAAAATCAAGTGCAACGGAAGGTATTAGGGGCTCTTATATTTCTGCATCTCGAGAGTCTGATGGAATGATATTTATTATTTAATAAACTTGCAAATGTTTCGGTGACACTCAATTTTTTCCATCACCTCACGTGGTGGAAAAATTTAGAATGTGAAATGATCGCAATTTGATGATAGCGGTTTGCTGTGGGGTGATTATGTATCCGTTTAACAAAAATTGAACTTGTAACTAAACTAGGTTATTGTTGAATAGCACATTTTTCTAACCATTAATGTACATACAAAAAAGATACGGGACCACAATAATAATTTACGGAAATTCAAGACTAAACGGGTTATAATGGATATGTCAGTTATTCAAATCCAATCTCCAATAATTCAGGAGGTTTTCTTGGGGAACTCGGAAGTAACGACGACAAAATTAAACTGATTTTCCAATTAAGAGGACAGGAGAGCCTCTGACAGGATGGATTTCAAAACGACGAAAGGCTATGCACTCTGCGTTTGCGAGGCAAGTTTAGAAATATAAGCCTCATTAACGTTCACGCCCCTACAAAGGAGACTGCAGAGTCGGAGAAGGATACCTTCTACGAGGCAGTAGAAAGAACCCTCGAAGCCTGTCCCAGATATGATATCAAAATCATACTTGGGGATTTTAACAGCCAAGTAGGGAAGGAACCCGTATTCAGGCGATACGTTGGCTCCCATGGCTTACACGAAAAAACAAATGATAACGGACTGCTGACTATTCAATTAGCAGAGTCACACGAAATGGTTGTTGGAAGTACCTGGTTTGCGCGGAAAGCGGTCCACAAACATACGTGGGCCTCTCCAGACGGGACCACTTTCAACCAAATTGACCACGTGTTGATCGAACGCCGCCACCTCTCAGCCTTGATGAATGTCAGAACATAAAGTGGGGTCAATATACACTCGGACCACTATCTCGTTTACATAGCGCTCCGAGCTCGAATTACGACACCACCTAGAATTCCCTCGGACAATCACGTGACAGTGAATACTGAAGCCATTCACAACACAACTCCCCGCAACACCTACAAGGGCGAAATAAACGCTGCAATAACCGCAGCCAACAGAGATCCTGGAGATAAAGCATCATCAAATGATCTTCACAATCAATGCGAAGTGACTTCACAGACGGAACAAGGAAGCCTGGGAGAACCAACAAGTCTATGAAATAGAAAAATACAGGGAGCAACCACACCAGGCGCGCAAATTTTACCAACAAATCAGCAGGATGAAGCCTTACAAACCTTGATGCTCATCCTGCCGAGACGAAGAGGGAAATCTGATTTCCGACAGAATGGCTAAGAATTTTGATGAACTGGTCAACAACCAGAGCATTTGTCCCATTAGTTCCTTGCACGTAATATATGCATGTTATGTGATTCTCATATTCCACTTTTGCGTGATATTGACATTTGAAATCTTCAATTTGCACAGAAGCGACAAATTTGGCCTTTTATAATTTGGCTAGTAATACTGCGATTTGCACGAAACTTTGTAGGATCATCCTCTATGTAATATAGGCTATATATTGTTAACTTTATTTTAGCAGATATCGATATGAAGGATATTTCGGAGCCTAGGCACCATATAGTGGAAACCTCCTGATTTTTTCAGATTTTTCAGTTGGGTAGTTTCTGAGAATGGGTCCTTTAAAGAAATGAACACTTTCGTCCCCCGCACTCTCCACCTTTCCAACAAATATCAAAACTAATACCGGCTTCAGAAAGTACTAATCGAGACCTTTCATTTAATACCCGCATGGCTATATTTTATGAAAAGAATGCACCCCTCTTAAAGTCAATGTAGAATTATGTAACTCACTGCATGCGTGAGCGCTCACAATTCTCACCTTTTCACCAAATTTGATATGAATCGCTACAACCACCTCTAGGAAAACTGCGTGTGATGGACAGACAGGCAGACCTGTGAGGAGTGGCCAGATCTCCCATGAGGCGCGACCCCAGCTGGCAGATTGGGGCATACCTACTGATGTGTAAATATGTCTTTGAGCACTTTTTTTTCGGACTGTGCACGGGCTAGTGTTTGCTCATCTCTGGTGCGCGGACCAAAATGACTATGGGAAGGATACTCAGAACATGAAACCACTATGGAAGACGTGGGAAAGAAGAAACTTACGGCTCGGAACCCCAGTACCGGCGGCTTTTGGGAGTGAACAGATTATTGGACGAAAAAAACAGCAACAATACCGACCGCACATATTCAAGAGGAGCAGCAGCAGGAGGTACTCCAGGACCAGAAAAAAGACCCATTCAGAAGAAGTTCGTCAACTTTGAAATCTCCGCCAATGCCACACAAAAAAAAAAAAATAAAACGGAGGGAAGGCCAATTAATGCCAAATGTGAAGGACTATTAAAAGTAGTAATCCGGTTAGGACTCATGGAGAGCAGAGCCCTGAAGCAGAGGAATTACTCTTTCCACAGCTTCGTGCAAAAATAATGGAGCTGTCTGAGTTTATTAAGGACAAGCACAACGTGCACCAAGCCGTAAAAAATATGATGAGATCTATTAGAGTGCTCTATAACGAATCGCAGCAGGAGGAACGAAATTCCAAGGGCAAGTCGAAATCTGTTGCCCCAACAGTGTTATAGGCGACCCAAATGACACCTAATCATATTGCATGTCACCAAACAAGAGAGTAAGGGAAAGAGATGTGGATCCTCTGGGAAATCAGCAGGCTCCTAAGAGGAAAAATCCCATACAAATAGTTCCGAAAAACCGAACTAAAAGCACCGAAGAGAAAAAGCAGGTTCCCCAAGTGCGAGCTCCGCAATCGAATCGGCAAAATCCAAGGGGAATGAAAACGGTGGATAGACCAAGGTTATTAATAAAAAGGCGAAGAAAAAGGCAAAATTGCGAGTTCGCCCAGAAGATTAAGAGCTCACTTGGGGGGAATGTCACAGTACGGACCCAAAAACATGAGCTCTATATACAGTGCAAGGATCTCGATAAAGTGACATCCAAAGAAGAAATTTGTTCGTCATTTGCATTCGTCATCTCTCGAATGATACCCATTGACATCTTGGCAGATGAGATGACGAATATACACAATCTATCTCTCCTCTATCGCAGACGAAAACGCCAACAGGAAAAGATCTCTAAAAAGATAGCTAAAGCGTTGGGAACGCGGAAAAGGATCGGCGAACACACAGGCTCATCCCTGCCATCAAGGAGTGGCTGGAGAGACGGCACGATGAGATTAATTATAATCTTACCCAGTTTTTCACGGGGCATGGAGGATATCGCCAGTACCTGTTTAGGTTTAAACTAGATACCTCACCCGGGTGGAGTGGGGGGTGGTTTTAGTAGGTAAGAATCCCACACACTGTCGTGTCCAGGCCAGTGTCTTTTGCAGTATGTTTGCGATAAATCATCCACTGCTAATATGGTCCTGGCGAGGATGATGCCGAACGTCGGAGGGCCACGGCATACCTCTCGGTTGCTTATAGCCAGGGTAGTGACCTCAATCATGCTCTATGCAACTCCAATTTGGAGGGAGGCGTTGCGGATGTCAGTTAACACTAGCAAACTAAAATGCAGTCTACAGGAGGACAGCCCTGAGGGTATGCTCGGCCTTCAGGACTGTCTCAGATGATGCAGCATTCGTCATCTCCGGAATGATGCCGATTGACATCTTGGCAGATGAGATGGCGAATATATACCATGCGAAGCCAATCTCTCCCTTATTGCAGACGAAGAAGACTGAGAGGGAGAGATCCATAAATAGATGGCAAGAGCAGTGGGAACCCTCGGGAAAGGGTCGGTGGACTCACAGGCTCATTCCTGCCATCAATAAGTGGTTGGAGAGACGACACGGTGAGATTAATTATAATCTCACCCAGTTTCTTACGGGGAGGATATCGCCAATACCTGCACAGGTATAAAGTGGATACCTCACCCGATTGTCAAAATTGCAACGGAGTCCCAAAGGATCCAGAGAACGTATGCTTCCACTGTCCGAGATTTGTGGAAGAAAGAAGGAATCTAGAGGAGACTCTAGGAGAGGTGCTGGTAGCAGAAATTCTAGTGCCGAAATTGGTAGCACAGAAAGAGAATTGGGACGCGGTCAACTCTATGACCGCATCTATCCTAAATAAACTACGAAAGGCAGAGAAGATTAGAAAAGCGCGGTTACGTACACGTATTGAAGAAAGGTGATTAAGCTAGAATGAGCTGACTCCGCCTAGTGATGTAATACTTTAGGGTGGTTCCGCGGGGCAGGGAGAGAGTCGGGGTGGTTTTAGTGGGTAAAAATCCCACGCACTGTTGTTTCCAGACCAGCGTCTTTGTAAGATTTCCACCTCCTCAAAAAGAAAACAGACAGACAGTAAACCGATTTTAATAAGGTTTTGTTTTACGGTCGGATAGCCCCATGCGCCCAAAACATCATCGGCCCATACCAAAGAGGCTTCCCTCCAGGAAAATCAGCAACAGATTAGATTTTCTCGCTGCGGCAAGCGGACATCAGTTTCCCCATCTTTTCATCGACTTTAAGGCCGCTTATGATAGCATAATAATAATAATCGTGGGCGCAAAAATCCAATTGGATCAGGGCCTTGAAGTGTGTTAGAGCACTTCATTCACGACCGTAACGCTACAATACAGTACATTGTAGGAGGCAATGTGGTCCCCCGAGATTATTGCCCTGATTTGAATCAGGTACTCATTCACAACTGAGTCGACTGGTATCCGACGCCAAATCGCGATACAAATTCCACTGGTACCGGTGAGATTTGAACCGCGACCTTCCGTAAATATGATAGCATAAAACTGTACACGGCCATGAGAGAATTCGGTATCCCGGCGAAATTGATAAGACTGACTAGGCTGACCCTGACCAATGTGCGCGGTCAGATAAAAGTAGCAGGATCACTTTGCCACCATTCGATATCAACAACTCTATCATGTTTAAAAATAAAATAGAATCCGGATCAACGGGTTGCGGTGGGCGGGTCACCTGATCCGTATGGATAAGGGTGATCCAGCCCGAAAAGTCTATAAAGGCAATATCTATGGTAGAAAAAGAAGACAAAGCACACTCTGCCTGAGATGGAACGATGGCGTAGGAAAGGACGCCAGACAGCTTTTAGAGATATCGAATTAGTGGACCTCGGTGCAAAACCGAGATGTCTAGAGTTCCTTATTAACGCAGGCCTAGACCGGATACCGGCTGCTGCGTCGTTGATGATGATTATAAACGAAGTTATAGAAGGTCAAAATTGGATATTTTACAGTTTATCGCACTCTAAGACATGTATGCTGTGATCATCATATAAAGTGAACTTATATGAACAGCGGAGTTGGACTTTGGAAATACGTATGTATATATGGAATATAGTATTTTGAATGGAGGTATATACGAAAATATGAACAGGAAGTTTCTCACACAAGATGAAGACAAAACCTTTATACCCGAAGAGTACAGCTTCCGGTATTCCGACTTTTAGTTTTTTGGTGCGTTCCATGATATAAAGGGGTGGAGTGTCTAAGAACCCCTCCCCACATTCTCAAGCCTGGCTAGGACAGAGGCGTGCAAGAGCGTATCAAGGGGATACTTATTTACTGCCGGATCACTGCCAAGCACCTCAGTTCCAGCTATCGCAGAGTGTCAACAAAAAACCAAGACGATGTCGCTATCATTTGAGAAATAAAACGAAATTGAAAAACTAGTGGATTTTGGAAACCGAGCTCTTTTGTTATCTCTGGGAAAAAGTGAATTTAGTTCAATAGAGAGGCACACATAGAGGCGCAACAATGTCTGTTTAGAGAAAAAGGTCCCTCCTCTATCATGTGCCTTAGATTGTTACGCGCAATAGTCACGACTCTCATTTCCTCAATTGCAAAACATTATCTTTTAGATGATAAAGTAGCCTGCTGAGGATTTGCCATCAGTAAGCAATGAGTTTTGGATATCCGCGTTTCTTTTCCACATAGGGGAGGTGACAAAAACTAGCGCTAATCTCGAAACAGCTTTAAGGCCACTTTTCAACCCTAAAAGTGCATGGAACTGTACTCACATACATGGTTCGATTATGAACAACAGTCAATAGGTATATGAGCTACATTCAAAAATATGAACTGAACTTTATAGAAATATTTGTATGGAATTGCGGAAACTTGACAGAGATGCAACATAAACTATTAACACCTTTTAAACGTAACACATGACACAGAAATTTGCTACTTAAGAAATTGGTATTGCCGTTAACATTATGTTATATAGTATATGGAATACTTAAATTCTATACTTAATTTGTGTATTCTTAATATGTCAAACAAACAACATATATTAAGAGATTATGGTGGAAATTCGAGAATAGCCCACAACAACAGATGTCCCAAGCCAACAGGAGCTCAAATTTCAAAAATCGTAGAAGCCGTGTAGGTAACAGACAGTCCGCCCTACTATTCAACCTGCAAAACAACATCAGTCAAATCACTCACTGTAGCTGCCATGAAGAAGGTATGTATACTTCCTCCACTTCCCTCAAAGGAGATCAGAAAACTAAAGTGCATTTTGATTTAAATCAGAATGGATCTAATTTTATAGGAAGCGAATCAAATAGAGCGTAAGCCAGAGTCATCCGTTTCATATTTGCCAATGTGAAATTTGACAGAGAGAGACGGATGCGAATTACTTACGGAACATTGGATATCATAAAGTCCTTAGCGTTACGCCGATGAGGGAGAATTATTGCCAGAGGGTCTGGTGTTAGTTCCCTGCGATGCTTAAGCCCTCATCATCGAGATTTGATTGACTCATCCCTTTGTCTTGTCGACAATACAATCGCCCCGAAGAACTGGCGGTCCTTTTTAGTGTAGCATTAACATGAACATCCATTCGAATTCGGTGATCTTCTTTACACTGTTTACATATGTCATGAATTTTTCCGTCGGATTTAGGTTATTTTTGTTTGTATTCAATTTGCAACGCGTTTGGCACGGCACCGAATTAACTGGACTGTATTAAGAAAACCTTTCATTACTAAACTTAAAATAATTAACTTAATACGTTTAAAGCAATAAATTGTTATCTGGGTCTAATTACGCGGTATTTCTGAATATTAAATTATTTGAAATAATTAAAACTTGTTTCTTCTATTTGTTAGTGTTATTTTTTGGTCTTCCAAATACCGATATTTCAGGAACCGTTTGTTTCCTTCATTGATAGTAACAAGTCCTTGTTGATAGCATTGATGGAGGGAACAAGTGGTTCCCGAAATATCGATATTTGCAAGACCAATAATAACACTAGCGAATAGAAATAACAAGTTTTAATAATTTCAAATAATAAATTGTTACTTTCATGATTATTCAAAATATTTTTAACCATTAAGAAAACTTTCAATAATCGAAAAATTAGTGTCATATCGGAACGCAATCGAACTCGCCGATGAACTTCTGCTTAATATTTTTGACTGCTAAAAATATACCTAGCAGACACTTTCGCCTTTGTATTCATTTTTCAATTTTCATCAATAGAAGGGCAGAATGTTTGAGCAGCAAAAAAATCGGACTCTGCCAACAATTTCTTTCGATATATTATGGAGAAATACGGACTTGCGACATATCCGACCAAGGTGTTGGCAGAGCCTGAATCCCGCACTCAGAGCCCTGTCCCTGAACCACGCCCATATCAAAAGCCACGTTGTGACTAACTGACACTTAACTGGTGGATAGCGTTCTACAGCAAAAGAGATTCAAAATTTGCAGGTAGCTAACCCATAAATTTCCATCAGTTTTAGTCCCCATTTCACAGGGGGGTCATAACCTCAATGGGATAAGGGCGACGTTAATTAAATTCTAGTACAGTAGATCCTCGATTATCCGAACTATCCGAACTAATTGAGACATAAGATATGTTAGTGCAGTTTCCACCGCTTAACATTATGACACATTGTTCGGGTACGCAACAAGAGAGGCATTGACTTTGCCCTCGAAAGGGATCATCATATAATGGTCTCTTGTGTGTTGATTCGGCTGCTTATCGCAGGGTTAGAGAGCTACGATCCCCCAGGTTCAACACTGACCACTTACTTTATCTAGTTGACGAACGACACTGGGAGGGCCTTAGTGATTCGACGGCAGATGCTTTCAATAATCCGCCTGAGAGTATTGATGAGGATTGGACCGTCACATCCTGAGGAGGCATCACGAGATCTGACCGACAATGAAATTTATTAATGCGATGATCAGCTCCGCAGGCAGCTCAGCTTAGCCTCAAGCTGTATTGCGTAATCGTGTTTTCTCCTTAGAAGAGGGAAAAGAAAGGAAAACACGAAAAAGGGGGACAGTTGGATAAAAGAAATAAGGTTCTCAACCCGTTTAGTTTTATTTGAACCTTGGCTAATAAACCACATCCGAAGAGGACCGTGAGGTTATGTCGACACGGCAGTTACTCACGTAAAACTACCAGGAATTATATGCTTCCGTGACCAGTCCATGTTTGTATGCGAGGATCTGATGAATCACCGTTTATATAGCATAACGCCTTTCTGTGCATTGCACCAACGACGCCCTAACAATGCAGTCACAAATAAGGTGGACCAACCTTTCTTACGTGAAACATGTGAGTGGAATGCAATATAGACGTAATACATCGATTAGCTAGGTTACAGGAGGCTATCAAAAGCCTGGACATTATCGATATAGCAACTAAAGAGATTTCTGTGGCCTTTGGTTACCAGTTCTTCGAGCTTTTTATAATTCGTTGAACTTCCTCTTCGGTAATATCCGCAAAATTGAAGACCGAGATAATGGCATCGCGGATGCCTTCCACAGCAATCTACGCATCATGCTCAACATGTAAGACGAAAGAAGTCCACCCCTGTTGATACTAAAAATTGCACGCGTTGAAGGCTCTGTTGGGATTGGTCAAGTGTTTGGAAAAGCTCCATTGCTTCCTCACCTACATTGCATTCTGAATACATCTGGAGTAACAGAAAGTTTGTGCTTGATTGTGTCCAAAATTTCAACTACGAATGTTTCATTGAGGATGGCATGGCTCCAATTAGCCCTCTGCACTTTATTCTTCACCCATCTGCTGGCATTGTCAAGACTGATTTGAGTCAGCCAACATTCTAGATGAATTTTTAATGGTGGTTCTCTTCCGTCATCGAGCTAATAATACGAAAGGGAATCTTAGTAGTCACAGGCAGGCTGGCAGCCACAACTGCACTTCAATGCAGAAGTGACTGTAATTACAATAGCAACATACCACACAGTCGAGACGAAATCTCATCATTGATTTGAAATAGAATTCTCGAAATTGCTAGAGATGTATAGAACCAGTGAAAACTTGGTCTATGCAAAGAATTCATTTCCCAAAATTCCAGGCACGCTCCTTAGAATTCATTCCGAACTTCAAGGGAGACCTCAGGAAGCTCCCTGGTGATGGCTGGGATTGTGTCGCTGTGAGTAATAAAACGATACCAGTCTGCAAACTCACTTTAGTGCAAGAAGGAGCGGAAAGATTTGTACCTGCCCAGTCCGTTGTAATTTCATAAAAGGAGCGGATAATAAAGGGGTGAATTTCCTCAGTCCATTTAATCGCTGCCAACACGAATGTGCTGAAGTAGTCACTAAAGATTGTGACTATACAGATGCAGAAGCGAAGCCATGCTCTTGGTCATTGTGGCGTCTAGGCGTCGAACTGTCCCACGATTATGAGTTTTGATACCGTGCTGCTACTTTCTGAATCTATTGCTATCGACAAATTGAAGGCCAAACTTTACGTGAATAATATTAATATGAATATTGATAGTTGGATACTTCAGGTATCTAGAGTAGTTTTTCAAAATAATGTTATAGTATATATGGACCATTAATGTTTTTCAGACTGTTTTCCTTAATGTCATATTATATTCTGTGAGTACCCTAGAATGCAATAAATTCTAACGAATAACACATTCTGTTTTGCATTTGTAAGCAATAATAGGGCGTATACCAAACTTTACAGAATTCTGACCTACAAGGTCGTTTATATATGTTGCTCTGAAAGTCGGCACTGGTGAGATAATTATAAAGGGGTTTTCTGATAGATTTCCAAAATATAATATGTAGTACAATAAATAATACAGTCTTGGCCAAAAGTGTTAGGCAATCCCCAAAAATATTAATAACTTATAGTATAAAAAGTTATTAATATTTTTGGGGTATAAATTACTTTTACAACACAAGCTAAGCCGACGCCTTCAGATGTTACATAACGTTTTTAAGGTTTTGTGTGAAACAAACCGTTATTAAAATCGATTCAACGTCTGTCTGTCTATCACACCTGATTTACTCGGAAACGGTTGAACCAATTATCACGAAATTTAATGAGAAGGGCTGTGAATCTCTCCACATCCGTATTGAGTTTGAGCGGAGCTCCTTATACATGCGAAAGGGGGGTGTAAGTATACGGGAGTGAGCATTCAAAATTAAAGAATACCCAGCCGAAAAATGTGAAAAAATTCACAATAGTGCATCTTCGTATATAAAATACATCCTATTCGCCATATCTGTTCAAACAAAGTTAATAATAGCATATTACTATATTTTAGAAATTTACTTGAAAAACTCCTTAAATCCATCCTAGAAGTACAAGATTTGGCATTAATATGAGGGAGTATCCCTTATACCTACCCTACCTAAGGCATAACTTTCGGAAGTGTCAATGAAATCCATCGACTATAATCAAAGTAAGGCCAAAGTTTTGCAGTTCACGTAAATTTGAGGTTGCGGTTGAAGTGAGATTGCAAGTCTGTATGATTGCCGCAACTTGATCGACCAACCGCAACTTGCCCACATATGTGTGATCCCGCTCCAACCAACAACTTACTTGACAACTTGGCTACACGTCTGTGACTAGTGTAACCCACTTGCACACAATGACAATGTTGATACGCAAAATCAAGGTAAATATTTGTTGAAGGTTTGAAATTTGCGGCAAAGTGGACCCGGCATTAGGTTTCAGAACACTGTTTACTTGCCGTTGTTATTTACTGCCTGCATAAATGTGGAATCAGCATTAAAAAATTGATTATTTTTAATTTTCTGGAACTACGTATTCTTAATTTTTATATTTCTTGGAAGGATTTTATTTCAGTTCGCATCATAATAACAGGTGGCTACATATTACAGTATACATTTTACCATATGTGAACGACTGCAGAAGGACTCACATTTTTTCCTCCTTCCCTGGGGGTAATTTTATGCGCATATTTGCGTAAATACAAGTTGTCATGAAACATCAAAACCCTCTCAAAGTTTTCCGCGGTTTAGAACCCGCTGCTCAAATGATTGCAGTATGTTGTCTCTCTATAAAAAATGACATCACAAATCCTCCCTTTCATCCTCTCGTAAACCTGCTCTTGGTATACAGCCATGAATAATTTCAAATCCCTACTTGCCCTGTACGCGAAGTTCAACTTGCCCACTTTTATTGCTTCAACGTCTATTATAATCATATTATACATATAAAATATCTCCAGGGTGTATCTGACTCTGTCGAAGGGTTGTTTTTTAAAATAGAGACATTATGCTTGCAAGTTGTGCCTCGTGATAGTACAACGTATTATTATGGCACTTGCTTTGAAATTTGCTACTGTAAAGGATCGTTACCCTAAGTTTATATATGACAGAACTTATATGAATCAATTACCAATGAATTAATATGTTAATAAATGGTTGTAAGTTTTCGGATCGGCATGAAACTGAGATATTTTCCTTGATAGACAATGAAACACAATTTTCTGCGTTTCCATTCGAAAAATACGTATATATTTTATGTGTGCTTTCTATGTCGAATTGAAATATGTACTGAACCGGAGTACGTTGCATTTTACAGAAATTCGCTCGGATACCCTGAAGCCATTTGTTGGTATAAACTTTTAAACTTTTCGAACTTACAAATTGAACTTAAAGGCTTTAAGATCGTAGAGTTTGAAAGGATACATTATACATATCATTACCACTCCCCTTATCATTTCTATTTTATATCCTTTAAACGCTAATTTATAATTTAAGAATTAAATCTTTCCTGGGAAAAAATAAAAGAAATATTTTCCCTCAATGGATATTGGATTTATTTTACAGGTACTCAACACTTTTCCAAATCCAGTAAAAGATTTTGGATATCGGATACATATTACTGCCTGAATTAGATTACGTTATGGAACGAACCAATCTTAGTACATATTCGATGTACTTTGACATTCTCTCAACATTCTGATGTGTACGACTATAAACTAACCGCCAGTCTACAGCACTTATTTGTGCGATCATTGTTATTACTATCTTTTCTCATTGCTGGTTGTTGGTTTATTCTAGTCAATTCCGCCACGTGATTTACATAGCTTGCTGAACCCAAGCCCAGATAAAAGAAGAAAGTTTGAGGCAACACACTTTATACTATCCTTAGTAAAACAAAAATAACATGTTGAAATTAGGGAAAGAAATAAATAAAGCATAATTGGAGTTACTCCACTATACTAAATCAAACCTGATCTCTCTTGGTGACAGATCCCACGACAGGCCGACTAAGAAAATGCATTCAATGTCGCTAAAACCAAAAATTATCGTGTTGAATTCAAAGCCCCGGTCCTGTCAAGAAGTGAGCATGGGCTCTTTACGTAATAAGTAAATGAGTCTGGAGACAACAAAAACGTGCCTGCACGCTAAACATTGGTGGATACCTGTTCGAAATATGTTTTTCCGAAAAAATATCTGACCATAAGTCGGAAATTTCAGCGCTTAGGCTCGGTTCGATCACCGATCTTTAAGACGGGTAATTGATATGACTTGAACTGATAACTCGGAAAGTTTGTAAGTAAAATTTATTTTCGCTAACCTGGCTTAAATACTAAATCACAGTATTCTTATTCGCATTGTTAACACAATTATAAATGGGAATGATACTTTCACCTTGTGAATAGGTCAAGTACACGCAGTAGATATGGGTAAATGACACCTGATTTACGAACATGCTGAGATGGCATAATACATAAAAAGGTTATTGAATTATCATAAACATGCTGACATAGCTTTGAAATATAATGTGGGATTTCTATTATGAAAGTTATTGATGTTTTACATATAATTTTGGAAAATTACAGAAAAATTAATTTGAGACTCTCATAGTACCCTTAGGCTGGTTTCGTTCGGTTCGTTTTCGGTTCTGTTTAGATAGCTGCCGACAAGTGAAAGTAAAACCTAATCGTGTCGCATTCGGTGGCAAACGGTTTCAATTAGGTACCGGATAGCCATCGAATTGAAACCGAAACGCTGTTTAACACTTGTCGGCAGCGACTGAAACTGCACCGAATGAAACCGTATACGTGTGAAACGAGCTTTACTGGATTGGCGAAGGAACTCGCAAGAGCGCTTCGGAGACGACACATTAATATTTGCGCTTTCCAAGGAACTGGATGGTCTAGTGCCAAAAGTGGATAGGTAGAACGCGAATGTGATAAAAATGGCTATAAACTTCTCTACTTTAGAATCCCACACACTCAATATAGTATCGATATCGCTATATCTGAGACTTTCCGTGATGTCATTAAAATAGTCGAACGATTTGATGACCTGACCCGCTGATGAAGCGTCGACATTTTACCACCGTCACTGACTGCAAAGCCGTTCCCAATGAGACCATCGCACCTCCGTTGATTGCTGTCAGTGCTTTGAATTAGAATTAAAAAGGAAGAAATAATCTGACGCAATTGCCACCATTATAAATGTCGAAGGATCGTAGAACCGAATTAAAAACACACACACTGCCAACATTTGGGGTAATTCCACCTGTCAGTACCAGGTGCCGGGTTTGTTAAAAACTACGGAACAACTGACGCAATACACGCTGTGCGGTTACTCATGTAGATATCTGGATCTAGAGAAGGCGTTTGATCCTGTGCCATACAAACTCACCTTAGATGAACTCATGTCGTCGATGTGAGTTAAATTACTCAACCGCGATCCCAAAAGTGAAGTTCCAACTTTGGCAACTTTGGCTTCGTATCTCTCTCGGCATTCGTCGAAGAAGTGACGTCTGGTCGGCAGTCCTCTTTGCTCTTATCAGGATCAATATCACACAGGACGTACAATGTCCAGGGCTCTCTACACATTTTTCTATGTAAATTATATTTTCCTATTATCTCACAACAAAACTGACCTAAAGCAATTTCCCCTAAAGCGCCAATAAATGTAATTTCTATGGACAGAAAAACTTCCAAATCAAATGGCTTCGTCTCGTTTTGATCTACAATCATAAGTAAATAAGTAATCATAAGTATCGAGCAGAACGTCACTGCAGACCCAACAATATCTAATAATTAGTTAGAGAGATGAAATCTAAGATGAGCGCTGCTACTGAACACCTTTTTCTCAATATTAAAAAAAAAAATATTCATAATTCACTTTACCTAACACTGGGTATGAACACAACTATCAAAGGTCGACCACTGAATATGTGCCATGGAAAAATTCTTAAAATATCTTGAATATTAGATTTCTAGTATTTCCGATCGTGCAATTCAGTTGACATTTTGACAAGATCTCTGCCATATGGTGGTATTGGCGATGATCATTCATAGTGCGTACTACACATCGCGTATAGCTGAGGATCGGATATTATGTTCTGTCTAGATGGAAGACGTACGTTTGTTTTTCTTGGACTCTTACTCTTTCCTTTCATTTCATAGACTTCTAGCTAAAACAACTTGTGCGGTTGGTTTATTTGGTTTTAATATATTTTTTTTTATCTTAAGAGTTGAGGAAAATTGCCGACAGTTATCTTGTCTTTGGGTGGTAAAATCTTATTTTAATTTGTATTCCCTTGTCAGGTTGTTGAGATGACACAAATGGATCGTTGAACGTAGTTTTAGACTTAATCTTTGATTTGAAAATATTACGGAAGTATTGTGGACGACGTAGCGTCGAGCGTAGTGCGGGGTAAAAACCCCATTTCTGGCAAATCGTTTCTGGCCCATCAGATCTAAATTCAATTCCTTTCTACTTTATACCAGATTTTCATAAAATTCTGATCATAGTCTTCCTGACTACACAAACATTCAAGCCATTACGGTTGACTGTTGGGTGTAAAATGAGACATTTTATCTAAACTTCTCTACCGCTACAGAAATCAAAACAAAACATCATCCCCATACAAACAAAAGTATCTGATTTCCCTACCATCAAAAGAATCATCTCCAATTCTCCTGTATTCCAACAAATACATGAGTGGCTACACACATTTTCGGTATATGGGCAAGCATACTCCTATGCCAGATGATCCTTCTTTAAATGAAATTGGAATATTTCCCGACCACCGTCATTTAGGACTCATTGTTCGCTATAGTAAAAGGCTGATTGCATTATTCAATATCCACTCTACTCTGTTTATTTGTAATTTCTGCAATGTCCCGAAAATGAGATCAAATCAGAATCCTTTTGGAAAATGGGTAGCAATTTCAATTTTTCACATATGGAAAAAATGGTACATTTGAAAAGACACCTGGTCCTGATAGTAAAATTTGTTCCAGAATTTGAAGAAATATGATAAATAGAAATTGAACAATCAGCTTCTCCTCAATGTTGGAAACTTCCTTGACCACTGCACAATTGTGATGCTCCTTAGTCTGAATCGAAATCTTGTAATTAAGATCCAATCCCCGGCTCCCAGAGAGAGAGACTGAGAACTTGGCTTGCGAGGGCCGTCAGTAACAGTCTGACATCGGATTCACGTCTACCTCCATTAGGCTTTCCAGAGTAAAACAAGTCGGAAACCGGAAGCTCGGCGCTTCAAGTATGAATGTTTGTTTGTTCTTTACGTATATATTTGAGTGCAGAACTACCCCATTTCTACATAGCCCATAATATATATGTTTAGCAAATCAAATTACACATTTTGATATTGATATTTAGTATTTTAGGTTGTAGTAAATTTACAAGGAATAAACAACTTTGAGCTACTATAATTTTACCAGTAATAGCACTATTTTGACTAAACTGGTAGATAACATGCTTCATAATATATTCTATATTGCTACAAATATTTACAATTTACATAAGAGGGGGGAAATTTCTAATCAATTTTTCAGAAACATTGTAATAACATCAAATCGCACTGATCAAACAGGAAGAATAAGGATAGGAGAATACAACTTTGAGACCGTTGACAATTTCTTCTATCTTGGATCGAAAATCATAACCGATAACAACTACGAAGAGGAAATCCGCGCACGGTTGTTGTCAGCCAACAGAGCCTATTTCAGCTTACAAAAACTGTTCCGCTCGAAACGTCTTACCATAGGGTCAAACCTCTTACTGTACAAGACAATGATCGTGCCAGTCCTCATGTATTCCTCGGAGACTTGGGTTCTTAGCAAGAAGAATTGCGAACTCTTGGCCGCGTTGGAGAGAAGAGCCCTCCGAAGAATTTTTGGCTCCCTACATGAAGATGGACGATTCCGTAGTCTAAACAACGACGAAATCTATGAGCGATACCATGACCGTCCGGTTGTGTATAAAATGCGGCTCAATAGGTTACGGTGGGCGGGTCAATTAATGTATGGATGAGGATGATCCCACCCGGAAAGTCTATAAGGGCAATATCTATGGTAGAAAAAGACCCTGCCTAGGATGGAACGTAGGTCAGGACGCCAGACAGCTTTTAGGGATATCGAATCGGTGGACCTCGGCGAATAACCGGGATGTCTGGAGTTCCTTACTAAGGCAGGCCTAGACCGGATACCGCTTGTTGCGCTGTTGATGATGATTGTAATATACCATTATTAGCTCAATTTGAGTAGATATCATGAAGAGTATTTTAAGGCCTGGGCACCGTATAGTCCAGCTTCGGTTGGACAGTTTCTCAAAGTGGGTCCGTTAAAGAAATCATCGTTTTCAATCCTACGCACTACCCGGTTTTCCAACAAACTAAAACTGACTTCGAAAAGTACTAATCGATACCTTCCATTTGATACCCAACATGAATATACTCGGTGGAAAAAAATTACAGCCTCCCTTTTGCATGTATTAGTGAAACCCCTTAAATTCAACATAGAAAAATGCAACTTACTGCATGCGCGGGCTTCCACAGTTCAATTTCGTGTCAAACGTTTCTAAGAAAAGTGTGTGTGACAGACAGACAGAAATTGAACCGACTTTAATAAGGTTTTATTTTACAACGAGCGCAATGCTTGACCACACTGCCTCCTAGTGTACCGTTACGATCTTGAATGAAGTGCTCTAACACACTTCAAGGCCCTGATCCAACATGGATTGTTGCGCCAACGATTATTATATTATTATTTATTTTACAAACAAAACCTTAAAAAGGGCTGATAACTTTAAACTGCTATAACTTTCAAACTAATAGCCAGATTCTCACGAAATTTTGCAGTATTGTGCACGACACTGTCCTCTATGCTACTGCATTGTAAACCTAGGATGAATTTAAGGGGGATTTTCCGGTCAATTTCTGTAGTAGCATTAAGTTTGTTTGAGAAGATATATAATTAAATGAAGCCTAAATATCATGCAAGCGCATGACTGAATTTTTCGAGATTCTTAGGTTGGGTAATATCCGAAAATGAGTCCTGCCTCACTTTAAATGTGCACAATTTGGCTCCTTACTTGCGCACTTTGCAGTTTACGTCAAAACTGGAAGCTGCTTGTGAAAGTACTAAACGACACCTTCCACATGATTTGTTTTACACAAAACCTTCAAACAAAGTGCCGCAGGAAAGAAAAGGGCGCATCGTCATTTCACCGCACTTAATCCCAGAATATCCAATTCGTATCGCCAAAATTCTGCCTCAAGCCTGTCAAAGCGGGCATTCTGGATCCTTGAATAACATTGTAGAGAAACGTACAGGCAATCTAAAAACAAATCTTAAACCGTCAGTCCCAATCTGAAGCCCTGTTGATATTTCGGTGCTTTTCCTTTTAGTCACCATTGACAACAAGCAGGGAATATTGGGCATTTTTAAACTCCAAATTAAAGAACATACATAACAAAAGATTTCCTTATTTAATATGTAGATGTTTGCCTCCTTAGCCGAAATAGTTGATCGTTGACCTTTCAATGTTATTGTCCCGATTTCAAATTCCCGTCGTTATAATTGTTTATATCTCTGTTTGTTACCACTACTATAAAATTATTCTTTGCATAACAAATGAAAACCTTACCTTATATATTAAATTCGGAAGAAGAGAAAGTGTGAATGTTTTATGCTCCACAAAGAAGTAAAATTTGTAATTGCGAAAAATTGAAGCTTTCAAAAAACACTGAACACATAGTGTAAATTAAGGAATATTATTGAATTGTTGCAATCCAATGGAGTGAACTTAATGGCGATTTTAGTGTCTCAAACTGCCGCCAGATACTACTGGTAATGCCGGACAATAGGACATTTTAGTCATTTCACTTTTAACAAGGTTTTGTGTATTTCTTTTATAAAGAGATTTGAGTGTGCATTTGTCCCATTAGCACGTAAAATATGCATATATTATGTGAAAATTTCCACTTTCAAGTGATATTGACATTAATAGTCTTGAATTTGCAGAGAAGCGACACTTTTGACCTAGTATAACTAACTAACTAGTAATGGTGGGATTTTCACCAAATTTGGCAGGATCATGCCCTATGCTATAGCCTTCATTGCTGCATTTTGTAATTCTAGGGTGAACTTAAGGGGGTTTTCCTGTCAGTTACTAAAAATTATAGTAATGTACTATTATTAACTTAATTTGAACAGGCATCGGTACGAAGGGTATTTCGGAGCCTAGGCACCATGTAGTGGCCGCCCCCTGATTTTTTTCAGATTTTTCGGTTTGGTAGTTTCTGAGAATGGGTTCGTTGAAAAAATGATCAGTTTCAACCCCCCGCACTCCCCACCTTTTCAACAAATGTCAAAACTAAGACCGGCTTCGAAAAGTACTAACCGAGACCTTTCATTCGATACCCGACATAACTATATTTGATGAAAAAAAAATTACACCCCCCTTTTGCATGTATGGGGACCCCCCTTAAAACCAACGTAAAAGGATGTAACTCACTATATGCGTGAGCGTTCATAGTTCCCACCTTTCTACCAAATTTGGTGCCAATCGCTACAACCGTCTCCGAGAAAAATGCGTGTGACGGACAGACAGACAGTAAACCGATTTTAATGAGGTTTTGTATTTACACAAAACCTTAAAAATCATTGTGGTTGCAGTGGAAATGAAGACAAAAGAATAGGAGCAAGTCAAAGCAAGATATATTGTATTGGGTTGAGGAGAAAGAAATGCCGTATTTTGTCAGTAGATGGCGACACTGAAACATATCTTGTGTTGTACTTATCACATCGGGTCATACTATACGGCGATTTGAAGACGACAATCTGTGCTACAAGTGTCTTTTTGACAGTGTTGTGATCGTACGTTTCAGTCTCAAGTTATAGCGTGTCATTTTTGAAGCGGATGGTGACTGGTGATGAAAAGTGGAACACGTACTACAACGAGCGAAACAAGCGAAAAAGATCGTGGTCGAAGCGCAGCGAGCCGGCCCAAACCATCGCCAACCCCGGATTGACGGCCAGGAAGGTTTCGCTTTGTGTTTAGTGGGATTGGAAGGGAATCATCCACTATGAGCTGCTCAACTATGGCCAGACCCTCAATTCAGTCCCCTACTGTGAGCAACTCGACCGTTTGAAGCAGGCCAGAAGCGGCCAGGATTGGTCAATAGGAATGGTGTTTTGTTCCACCAGGACAACGTTCGACCTCCCACATCTTTGATGACGCGCCACAAGCTACGGGAACTCGGATGGGATGTCCTATCAGACCCATCGTATAGTCCGGACCTGGCAACAAGTGATTACCATCTCCTTCAGTCCATGCAAAACGCTCTTGGTGCTAGTAAGTTAGCCTCAAAAGAGGATTGCGAAAACTGGCTGTCTGAGTTTTTTGCAAATAAGGAGAGGGTGTTTTATAAAGGGGGGATAATGTAGTTGCCTTCTAAATGACAACAAGTTTGCGAATAAAACGGCGCATATTTGACTTAAATCGGATAATTCTAAATATGTTAAATAAACCGTCAAATTTCGATCACAAATACGACATTACTTTTGCCCCAACCCAATATATTAAGGCAGAAAGTAATTTAGAAAATTCCAAACGGGCATTCTTCCTTGGAGGACGAACCGGGTGAAAGCCGCCCAAAATGTTTGGATGATGATAAGATGTTGCACTAGTAAAAGCCAAAATAAACGAAGAACCCAAGTTGACCCAGGGAATGGTGGCTAATGAACTGGGTTTAAGTTCCATGACGGCCTTACGAATATTTGATCATCATCTGGAATGCACGAGAAAGCCTTCTCGAAGAGCGCTTCGTATATCAAATGATGATCAAAATGAGGCACGCTTTCATTTCGCTAAATATTTCCTTACGAAACTTGAACGGTCGATCTAGCCCCTTCGACAAAGCCGTTGGCGGTGACAAACCTTAATTCTAAAAGCAAACAGCAACTGGTTTGACAGAAAAACCGGCTTACCATAAGTTTTTAAAAATGTGCTTGCAACCAAGCCAAAAAACGAACTTCGACGTTATAAATAATTTTACTGCGGTATCTGACATTGAATAAGTTCGTCCAACTCGATTATTTGGAAAAATAAGTACAAATTTGAGAGAAAGGGCCTTTAATTTTAATAAAATGGATATAAGTGCAGTCCAATTTCCAAACCAATATTGCATATTACTGAACGCTATACTATCGCATGCATGTATATAAATTGATCGTACACATATTTCAGATTTACTTCATGCACAAAAGCATACATATGTGCATATACAGTACGTATATTGAATACCGCTGGTTTAATGTATAAATATATCTACCTGAATTAGGCACTACCCCAAAGCTTGAATAGCATATACATATAAATGCCATATGTTTTTGTCGAGTAAATGATATTGATATATAAATGACTAAAAGACTAAAACGAAATCTTTCCCTGCGACCCCCCATTTATAACATATGTTATAATGGCGTCATTCACATAAAATGTAAAAGTTTCACCGCCTATAACTTTGTTAATAATAGTTGGATTTTCTTCAAACATCCCAAAGTTAGGCCTTATATTATCCCTTCTGCTTGTGTGCTCCCGGCTACACTTCTAAAATATGCTAATATACTACTATTAACTTTATTTGTGCATATTTCGGAACGGGATATATTTTGAAGCCTAGATTTCGTTTAGATACATGTTGCGTTCTTTTTTTCAGATTTTCCGGTTCTAGGATACGTTCTGAGAGGAAAATCTGTTACACTTTTTGAGGATCATATTTTGAGCCCTCACTCCCCTACGTTTCACCCGATATCATATGTGGAACCTGTTTTGAAAAGTACTAATTGAGCCCTTTGATATCCCACACGACTATATTCTGCGAAAGCGAAATTCGCTCCCCCTTTCGCATGTATGAGGAGTCCCCTCTTAAACTCAACGGAAAGTGGCGCCGCTTGCTATATGAAAAAGGATCCATAAACCACACGTTCTCACCAAATTCCGTGACAACTGGTCCAGCCGTTTTCGAATAAATCTGATGTGACAAACACACAGACGAACAGGCAGACATCGACTCGATTCTAATAAGGTTTTTTTTCACAAAAAACTTTAAAAAGAATTAATGTTTGATTTTTTTTATAAAAATTGGTCGTACTTTTGTTACTCTCATCCACGACATTCAACCAACCTCTGGCCAGCTGAATGTCACTCTTTTAAAACCTTGCCTGCGAGCGTAAGTAATAAATATTTGATAATACAGTCATACCAACTTAAAACGAAGCCGTCACGGAGAAGAGTTACGCGTATCCCCATCGAAAGTCAAAGTGTTAAACATACATACATTGTTTTCGCGAAAAACAATTTAACAATGAAGCAGGCATCAAAACTGCTTTCGAAAAATGTCTTCACACTTCTTCAATCCTCTTATATTTCGTTGGAAAAAACGTTTGAAATTTGCTTACCAAATTAATTTTCCTAAGAGTTAAGAGATCTGTAATAACCCATATGTCGTAGCTGTAAATCTATTAATGAAACCAGATGGCCACCACGTCTACTCACTATCATTGTCAGAATCCAACAATATCCCCAGGACTTTCTTTTCATTTCAACTATGATTTTTGACTGTTGCTGGGAAAATGTCTCGTTGCTTTTATAGTAATATAAACATAATTATATCTTGACGACTTAGCAGCATTTCTTCTTTCTTATTATTATGGTGTTTTACCAGTGTATCAACGCAATAGTAGATAAAATCACAGAAACAGATGGTGTCTACTCAATCGAAGTTTTCAAAAGAAATATCACTTTTACAGTCCCTAAGTAGCTGAACATTGGTGTAAAACAGCCCCAATTAGTGTTGAAATTATTCCGTCTTCAGCTTTTTGGACAGGTCAGCAAACGCGAATCACTCGTTTCCGTTTATGAGCAATGCGTCACCGATAGCGTAAACAATGCTGCTGACTGAGAACCTTTGTTTTGATAATATTAATTCAGCCCGTCTCCCTTGCCCCTTTTCTCCAAGTCCATAATTCGGTGAGAAAGCTAAAGAAATTTCACTTGAATAATCAAAGTTATCGTTGCCTGTTGAATACAAGGCAGAAAGGAATTCGCCACGAATTGGTAACTAACTACAATGATGGCAAGCTCTCTAACATGAACCTACATATCACGCTACCATTTACTCCGTTTCAGTGCATTGATGCCGAAATGATCTCTCTTCTGCTTGGAGAAACAGTGAATACCCGCATGGTACGGGGACTAACCATTTCATCCACAAGAGGAGGAACCTCACCGAATGTGATACAGTTAAGAACCACGGTGAAGTGTTCACCTCTTCAGTAGCTCATCATCCTGGATGAGAAGTCGACCGTTGAAGTCCTGCATAGGACCATCGAAAGATTTACGATATATGCAAGCTCTTTCGTGATGCGGTAGACATTCCTGAAATCATTGCAATCTGCAGCATCTTCCGCTTCCATTATCAGCGCAATATCAAATTCTTCCTTGTCACGACGTACATTACGCCGAGCTTTTCGTGATTTCGCTTGGTATCGAAGTTCGAGCGCGTCACGCCCGCGATCGCTCCCAGCCCCTTTCGTTCATCGTTTCCGCAGTCAGTGAAATCTTACGACGCCCCTTCGGGATGTGGTCCACAACTTGTGTACGATATTCTCAGGTGGGTTCCTCAGTATATCCACCGTTCGATCAGCAAGATAGGTCACTCACTGTCGAGCGCCCATATAAGATCATATAAGAGGTCGATGTTGAACTTAGGCGGTTGCAGCTATCCAATCTCGCAAGAAGTGGCAGAAGCAACATGCAAGCGAACGTAAGCGATCATCAGATGTTAATCCTTTTAGAGGCCAATGTTAGCACCTTTCTTGTTACGCACATCCAGGAGAAAACTCCTAAATCTGCTGCTAATTGCGAAGTGGGAGATATAATTGCTCGTTCGGCATCGGTCAGTTGAAACCAAACTGACTTTATGGCAAGCTTCGTGCTGAAACAATGTGCCACTAATGACGTGGCGGTGGAGGTAGCAGGAAGCCACGAACCTTACTCCATTACCGCTGCGGTCACCAAGTCCGTGTTTCCCCATCACATGTCTGAGCAAGGTGTTGTCAGGTGTTGGCATTCAGATCACCGTCGTGTCGTGGAGTGTGCCCACATTTCAAAAACCGATCGTAGTCCATTTTCGATAGTCAAAGGTCGTAGCCGTGAGTTTAGTCCTTATCGAAGACGTTGTAGACGTTTCGATATGTGAATTAACGAAACTTCAATATTTTATGGTTTTATCTCTCAAAAGACAAAAGTTGGATTCCGACCGGAAAAACAATTTAGAGGTTTTTTGGACAAGGTATTCCATAAGTCCATGTAGCATAACAATTATTCCAATGATAACTTTCTGGAATGTCTGTGCAAGAAATTTACTCGATCAGATTTGAGAATGCGGTCTACTGCTAAAGGGAAAAATCAATTATAACTGGAGATGAAGAATGGTTGACGTACAACAACATCATGCGAAAGTGGTCATGGAACAAACTTTCTGAATCTTTCGAAATGTTCGCAAATCTCTCTTTAACAAAGAAAAAGCTAACGGTCCGTTGCTAGAGGGATTAGCAGAGAATTGTCTGCTGCTGCAGTCTAGTTAAACGATTGATACTAACATCAATTGTTAGTAATTAACAAGACTGAACAAAGAAGAAACCAGAATTGGAGAAATTTCGAGGTTTTATAAGGTAATGCGGAACCACGAATAGGCAAAAAATGAAGAAGATTGGCTGGGAAATTTTATTCTGTCCCCTATGCACCGCTAAAGTTGAATCATCGGACTACTACTTACTCCTGGCATCTCAGAGTTCTCTATACGGAAAAAATTGAATTCGAAAAGTGACTTCTCCGAGTTTTTTCGCCAGAGACCATAGAACTCCTACGAGGACTTGATCATGGCATTCTGCACAATGAAAAAAACAAAATAATAATTGTATCTGGCCTTTAATTTAGAAACCACGGCATGTGAGCATTCGCTTGATTGATCAGTAACTGAGTATAGACCATAAAACCGTTTGGATCCATTTACAGAAGATTGGATTCCAAAAAAGGTGGATGTTTGGGTGCCACACGAGTTGACGCAAAAAAATCCGAATCAACGCCTGCGATGCACTGCTGAAACGGAACGCATTCGACCCATTTTGGAAGCGGATGACGACTGGTTGTGAAAAATGGATCACGTAGGACAACCTCAAGCGAAAAAGATCGTGATCCGGCCGGCCCAAACCATCGCCAAGCAGCGATTGACGGCCAGGAAGGTTTTGCTGTGTGTTTGCTGGGATTGGAAGGGTATCATCCACTATGAGCTGCTCAACTATGGCCAGACCCTCAATTCGGTCCTCTACTGTGAGTAACTCGACCGTTTGAAGCAGGCGATTGACTAGAAGCGGCCAGAATTGGTCAATAGGAATGGTGTTGTGTTCCACCAGGACAACGCTCGGTTTCACACATCTTTCATGACCCGCCGGAAGCTACGGGAGCTCGCATGGGATGTCCTATTGCAACCACCGTATAGTCCGGACCTGGCACCAAGTAATTACCATCTCTTCCGGTCCATGCAAAACGCTCTTGGTGCTACTAAGTTGGCCTCAAAAGAGGATTGCGAAAACTGGCTGTCTGAGTTTTTTGCGAATAAAGAGGATGGTTTTTTTAAGGGGAGGGATAATGAAGTTGCCTTCTAAATGGCAACAAGTTTGCGAACAAAACGGCGAATATTGGACTTAAATCTAAGTATGTTAAATAAAGCGTCAAATTTCGATCGCAAATACATTTCTTTTTCCCCAACCCAGTAATAAAAGGATCATTTCCTATGAACGCAGCAATATAATAAAAATTACGAAAATTTCGATGAGTATGTATAATGAGAATTTTCCAGAACTGACCATCATTTTCGATATATCTTCAAATATCACAATAGCACCATAGTAAAATTCATTTCCAAACGATTGAAAAACTAAACATCAAATCTGTCTATCTTGATCATAATTCGATCGAACCTAGATTTTCGCTTTCCAAATAGTTATAATTGCAAATTTAGCACTTACTTTCCGTAAATCGCAGGTTAGAAGAATTTATAGCATATTGTCAGAAAATTATAGTTATATTCTGACAATAATCAGAACAATTAATAAACACAATAGCATACATTTTTACTTTAGGAAATCCACGAAATGATTTATGATTCCATCTCTTCCCCACGAAATAAGAATGTAGGTACATATACTAAAAATATCACTAACCACAACCAACTTTTAACTATATCCTTAGAAATATTGTTGAAAAATTCAAACCAAAGTACCAAGAAAAAAGTTCTGTTAAATTTGAAACTTCCTTCAAAACATCATCAACTATTTTTTCCTACACAGCAAAACTTTTACGAACCACCATATTAAAGTCCTGCGAATGGATAGTGCCGAAGAAAAAGTGAAATTGAATTTGTCCAAAAATAAAGTACGAATAATATAACACAAACAAAATTATCCATTAAAGGTGAACATCTAAAATGAAGCCCTATCGTAAACTTCTCTTATTTTCCATCAGGCAATACCAACCTGCAGCGAACACCATATAACTATCTCATGTACCGACACACAGAACGTAAGCACTCATTAATTACACCGTAGAAGGCCACACCCTTTAAATTGGTTACATTCGTCTCGCTCTACACATTCTGCAGCCATTTTTCCACTTCCCCAGTTTTCTTATCACATTTTGTTTGGTGTTATGTTCCAACCAGAAAAACGAGTCGTAAAATGAGTGGGAAAGGGACCGGCATTGCATCGATTGTTGCTATCACCACTACTACCGTTGCTACTTACCTGATTACATCCGGGAGGCGTTCCACTACTTTTGGGTGGGACTGTTTCATTGAATTCACCGGAGATAAGGCCACAGTGCAGGCAAGCATCAATTCAGTTGAGAGTTCCACTGGATGCTGTGGAGATTTCTCCTCGGGAAGCTGCAAAGAATTAAGAAATTGAAGTGGAAATGAATTGAGGTGAATTTTGTAAATGGAATGGAAACAAATACAACTGCAAAAAAGAGGGATGGAGGTCATGCGCGATAATGGGGATCGTAGTATTGGACAAATCTGATTTTAGAACTTCGTTTGCAAAAAAAATAATTTTAATTGTTCAGCAAATTGAATTTTGAGGGACATAAATCAAAATTAGGTCTTTTGCTTGGAAGTAGGAATGATAGCATATGACATGGAATCTGGTAATTCATACATGACTGAAATGAAAGGGCATATTAAAGTGCAGCCAAAGAGTGCTATAATAAATTAAAAAAGATAGCACAAAAATTATCGAATAAATTTTTTAACTTAAATCGTGAAGTCATATACCCTGATTGAATGTGAATTTGAATTGAACTCTTTTCTCCTTTCAACTAGAGCTTCATTGAATTTTAACAGAAGAATAGAATAGAATAATTCTAGACTTTCACTCGAATTTTACTTGAAATAAAAGATTCGTATACTGTGAAGCCTCTTATAAAATTATGCCTTTTCACGTGCCTTTTGAGATTTTTTTAGTGGGAAAAATTACTCGGAATTCAATCAAATTTGAACTTTGTATTAGTCATATACTGAACAACCTATGAATTTTTTTTCGAAAATTTTAAGCTAAAAATAAAAGAGATTCGCGATAATATTCCGGTAATCGTATCTGGAGTATCTGGAGTTCTCCAACTGTAAAACCAAAAGGCTTTTAATTTTACATGAGTTATTTTCTAAGAATATGAACCTCAATTGAGTTCAAAGTAATCAAAAATAAAAATTTTGAAGATATTCAAACAAATTTTTTCGGTTTTTATAATTTTTAATTATGCATTTTTATTTTTTTACCGCCAAATTTTATAATGATCGATTCACTACTTTTTGGGCGAGAATCCCCGAAAATTTATCATTCTTAATTCCGAAGGAAATACAGCTCCAACAAATGCACGCGTGCAAGAACTGACGCCAAGTATTTATGAATACACTACTTGCATAGCGCTACCAGATTTCGTAAGGACATAAGGAGATTACCTTCTCGGCGGGAGACCCTGAGCCTGTACCCGATAATCGCTCACTCTCGCACCGTATAAACTCTGAAGGACGATTGCTCAGTGGACTCTTCTCAACCAGATTTTATTTTAAGGGGCATCCCGCATGAAGGCCGTTTTTTCGCTTTTTTTAGAATTTTTTTTCTGGAGAGCTGGATAGAAATACAAATACGAATTTTCACCATATATTTATTAATATCTTTAGGATCCGTAATCAATCTTCTAGCTCGATAGCATAGTATATTATTGAAATACAGAGCAAATTATACACCCATCTCCAAAAAAAAAGTGTTTTTCTGCTGCCACGCTCTTAAAGAAAAAAAGTAAACGGCATTTTAACGTGCAGACTTAACTACAGTCCGCAAATTATGATTATTAAAAAATATTAAAATCTAAATTTTTGGTGCCGTATTAAACTTTTTTTTTTGTGAATTTTGGTGTTTTTAAGGCTTCTTTAATGAATAAAAAAACTACTGAATGAATCGCAATTATCCTAGTTTGCGGACCGTAAAAAATTTTCTGAATAAGTCGTGAAAATTTCAAACAATTTCGTTAAATAGATGTTGGGCTATACTGGCAGCAGGTTTTCAATATGCAGTTTCGAGAAAAACGCATTTAAAAAATAGAATGTCATTTTTACTCATAAAATCTTAACTAATCATTAATCTGCTATTCCTAGTCCATAAACTTTAATTCTTTAATTCTTGTCCATTTAGCGAAGTCATTCAAACGTCATTCGGACCGATAAATGCGCGCTTTATTACGGCGAACATCATAAATCATAAATTTCCGAACGACTCCGAATATGAAAAAATCACTTTGCCTATATATTCTACACTATATCTAGATACAATTGATGCCAAAGATTCTGCGGATCTGACACAAGCGATGACTCCCTTAATTTGCTATAAAAACCCATTTCGAAACGATTTTAAGTCTTTGTACAGAAACTCAATTCGGTCTACAGTTCGTCTATTTATATATGGCACGCAATTTATTTGGAAACAGTATAAAATTTGACACAGATATTGAAACTATGTAATCATTCCCATGAATGTAAAAGAATGGTGTAACAATTTGGTTTTAAAAACATGGTCCTGGGGGGAACGAATCTTACTTCCAGAATAATTTGGGAAAGAGGAAAACATTGGGAAAAAATCAGGATCACACCGCCAAATCTTAACATCATGTAGATAATATTCTGATAAATGCTTAAAAAAATTAAGAATATTTAATCCCATCTGAGTATATTTTCATCTAATATATATATATATCATCACAATATACCAACCATACGAGATAATGCCTAATTTTCAACCTTTATCAAAGCTGAGACCTATATCAAAACCCAGACGGAGGTAACACAAATCCTCGGAACTGAAGCAGGCTTGAAACATGAAAATGAACTTCTCCCATGGTTTTCAATCTGATCTTAGAATATGATATCCTGGATGCCAAGATCCAAGATATAGCATGTTATACAACAGGAAAGTTACCCACCGAAAAGTGGCCTAAGAGATGACGCTGGCATAATGGCATGTTTCACCTCATATGGCAAAAAGGTTCTTCTAGGTACGAAGTGCAGTATACAATTTCAAGCCATTACAAGGAAAGGACCAAAATTTTATAAAATAATGAAGAAAAACATTTTTTCTTTTTGCTGTGGGTTCTTTTTAAGGTTTTGTGTGAAACAAAACCTTATTAGAATCGAGCCGGTGTCTGTCTGTCCGTCTGTCCGTCTGTCTGTCTGTCTGTCTGTCTGTCTGTCTGTCACACCCGATTTATTCGGAAACGGCTGGACCGTTTGTCACGAAAATCAGTGAAAGTATGTAATCTGGTGTTCCCTTTACATGCAGTAAGTGGCGCCATCCAGTGTTAAGTTTAAGGGGGGGCTCCCCATACATGTGAGTGGAAGGTGCAAATTTTTTTTTCACAGAATGTAGCCATGTGGGGTATCAAATGAAAGATCTCAATTAGTACTTTCGGAAACTGGTTCAATATTTGATATTGGGTGAAACATAGGGGAGTGAGGGCTCAAAATATGACCATCAAAAAGTGTAACAGGTCTCGTTCTCAGAACCTATCCAACCGAAAAATCTGAAAAAAATCACAGTGGTGCATCTCTACGAAATCTAGGCCTCAAAATATATCCGGTTCCGATATCTGCACAAATAAAGTTAATAATAGTATATTTCCACATTTTAGGAATTCACCCGGCACCCCCTTTATATTCATCCCAGAATTACAAAATTTGGCATGCGTATAAAGAAGAACATAAGGCAGAAGTTGGTCAAGTTTGAAAAAAATACAACTATTATTAACAAAGTTATAGGGGGTGAAACTTCACATTTTTTTGTGAATTTTGTGCACTCTACAACCTGCATGACGTCATCATCACATATCAATTCGTCAATACCACAACGAAATGAGTTCTTATGAATGGGGTTGGAAAGAATTATTTTGTTTTAGTTTTTTAGTCATTTGTATATGAATATCAATTACTCCAACCAGACATGTGTGTATATAGGTATATAGTATATGCGTGCTAATGAACTTTGCGGGTAGTGCCTAATTCAAATAGATATAAGAAGTAAATCGGAAATATGGGTACGATCAATTTATATACGTGCATATATATGTACAGCGTTCGAAAATAGGCAGTTTGTTTGTTTAGGGTGAGCGTAATATCTATGGCTGTAATATGTACGTATGAGACATACGTAGTTTGGAAAAATATGAAGGATTATGTTGGATTTGTAGCTATATACGGATAGAAAAATGTGCGTTGAAATTTCTTACATAAGATGAACACAAAACCTTTATACCCGAAGCACGAGCTTCCGGTATTCCGACTAGTTTCATTTTATTATTCAATGAGATCTCCATGAAGAAACACATTTTTCATAACGGGGTCCTATGCAGCAATACGATTTTTATGATGTGAATCATCAAGCTCCTCAAATACGCATTTATAGAAGCATAACTTTCGCGCTGTCTCCAATTTTTTACCCTCGTGCGGTTTTTGGAGATTAGGAAACGATAATCGTTGGGGACTGAATCTTCGGGTGCGTTGTCACGGAGAAACCAAAGTTTTTTTTTTCTACGCAAAAATTCAACGTCGAAACAGTTTACCGGTTCAACTATAGACCGAAAGTTAACAAATGGGGCACCCACCTACCAGAAAGCTATGCGCACGTTTAGTTCATATTCCAGTTGTTTCGGCTATCTCACTTATTTCCAATCCCGAGTTTATGAATTTTTTCAAGCATTTCGAGAGTTGTGACCTCAACGGAGCGTTCTGAACTTGATGCTATATTCATAATAAAAGGAGTCTCTTTGGTATTCATTACAATATACATTAACGATGCAACTATCTGATAATGCCTATTATATAATAACCTCGAACTAGTGCAAAGGTTTGATACCTCATCCTTTCATCCCTTCTCTTCTTAGAAGATAAGCCAATTTGTTCTGTAACCCCATTGTCTCGAACTTTTGCAACCATTTTGAACTAACTCCCTGTTCCCCTATTACATTTGACAATCCCTCCTGACTCAATTTTTCAGTGGACCGTCATACAAGTATAGGCAGATTTTAAAAATGCCTCTCAAGAAATTTGTATTGAGAAGAAGGCATTTTCTATTGCTGTTCTGCTGTTGTTCTGTCAAACTGCTGTTAGGAAGCAACATTTTAAGATAAACTTCCCCAATACATTCGCAAGTCCGGCCCATTTAATGTGGATACTACTTATTAGATGTACGTGGAGGAGTAAGTACCATATATAACAAACGAAGTTTGAATTCTCTTCTGCTTGGAATTCCGTATCCAAATTTTACGTGGCTAACTTCATCCACAAGAGAAGGAACCTCACCAGATATTATATGGTTAAGAACCCTGGTGAGGTGCTCTTTCCACCTCTCCAGTTGCTCATCATCGTCATCGCGGACGACCTGTGTAACACTCGAGAAAATGGCGTTTTTGATGGGGGCCCAATGCTCATTGATATTCTCAGGCGGGTTACTCAGTTTATCTGCCATCCGATTAGCAAGGTAGCTCTCCCACTGTTGGTCGATACTAAAGGTGGGGGGTCGTAGCTCTCCAACCCTGCGAGAAGTAGTGGATGTTACATGGTAGCGACCATAAGCGTTCGGTGTCGCTCATTTGAAACCAAACCGACCTTGTTAAAATATTTCGAAACAAATCTGTTGGACCACTTGTATTGGTCGTGGCGCCGTAGTGTTACTGAAATTTTCGAATCCATATTCTCCTCCATTTATCTTGGCTGTTTAGTCTTATCCATTCCTTTTTCCTTAACCTCCGCCTCCTGAAAAAAATAACCTTGCCTCTATTAATCGTACAAACATAACAACGTCATCATGATAGTACATTCATGATGCATGTACCGCGGACTTGGAAGTTCAAATTAATTCGTACAGACAATACTATCAAACAATATCACAGTAGCTTGGAAACAGCACACGAAAAAGCTCGAAGATCAATAGTTTTAGCCAATTTTATCGACACATATAGCCTCGATAACAAGGGAAGAATGAGCAGTTATACACACAGTCCGTAGTTCAGGATGAAGTAATCGACACGCCTATCGAATGAAAAGCAATGGCGTCACATTTTCAAAACTCTAAATTCAAAGTTCCCGACATGATCGCGCCTAATAAAACTGAAAAAATTAAATATTTTATCAACTTACATCGATTATAAATCAATGAAGTGTGTTAGAGCACATTCTATAGGAGGCAGTGTAGTCAGCATTGCGGTCGCCCGAGATTATTACCTTAATTTCATTCACAGCATATTAACAACTTTAAATTGTATACCAAAGACGAAAAGCTATTTCAGCCCTTGCTAGATATCATCATTAAGTTCAGTAGGTATATGGGAATTCAACAGAAAACCAACACCTAGAAAGAAAAAGCCATTCACATAGTATACATAAAAAAATTGTAGTTGTCAAATATAGATATCCAAACCTCTAACAAATGTTTGGTTAATGGTGCGCTGTTCCAAAAAATAGATACAGTCCCTAGATGGAAAAACTAGCATTTTTATTAACCCTTAACATACCAAGGAGGTCCCTGACCCCGGAGAATGATTTTATGTAATTCTGCCAACAATCAGACCTTGATTTTTATATGTGACCCAGATTAGGTTAAGCAGGTTAATACGCCTATAAAGAAGGTATTTCTTTCAAAAACTTATTTGCTACTCCGTGAGAGAAGGAAACCCTATAAAAAATTTCATGCCGGCCATTCCAAGGAAGATTGTGGCACTAGCAGAAAGGGAATTTTAAGGGACCGCAGCTTGGTAAATAACGTTGACGACAGGAGCTTGGTATGTTAAGGGGTAAAAATATACTCCGCAAGGAGTCTTGAACATTGATCGTGCCAACTACTGTGGGACCACACCATTCTATTCGACGACAGTAATTGTGACAATAGAGCCCGTCTAGGTCTGCTTTTCAAGAGAGAACTAGCGTACTTCATAATCAAAGCAATTTGTTGAAAAACGGCAAGAAAAAATCAAGAACTACGTTTCCTTGGCTGCTTGTACAAAATCAATACAAAACTAACGATATTCTCAAAAACATCAGGAGAAATGCCCACTCTTCGTAGAATATACCAAACGGGCAGTCTAATCCTGCTGTGACTTTGTTATTCAATCCTTTCATATAAGAAGAGATACGAGACAAACGTGGCTGCTTTATACACTACCTTGATCGAAAAGCCCCTGGAATTTATTTAGAAAATTGGAAATTATTCATCAAAATTAATGTTGTCCCCTTCAAAGTAATTCCCATCTTCTGCAATTCATAAGCCATTCCTTGGTCCAATCTTCGAAACATTTTTTATACTCAGAATTTCGCATACCCAACAGAATCATCTTCGTTCCCCGTAGTGTTTAGCTCAACTGAACAAAAAAAATCGCAGGGAGCCAAATAAGGTAAATTCAATGATTGTAATGGTATTGTTGGTGTATTTGGTCAAAAATTCGCTATTAATGATGGCATTGTCCGATATTGCAATGCAAAACCCACAAGTTGCTAGCCCATAAATCGCAGAATTGCGGGTATCAACGATGCGATGTTCGGATGTCAACTTGATTTGAAAGCATCCGTCTAACTTTAATTGTAGCCGAGATCCTCCTCGACGATTCGGCTCACAGATTTTTCCCTCACACCAACAACCGACAACAATTTCCAGATCGACTGCCCTGGATCCCCAAAAAGTGAACTCCTGAGCCGGTTGAATGGAAGCGAGCGTTCTTGCAATACGCTCCTTTGAGTGTATCATCCTCAGTGGTGTTGCAAGACCCTCCAGCTCTCTGTACTTCGCAACGACATCATACAAGTTATCACCCTCTGTTCATTCCTCTTTCACCTATAATCTGCCAGTCACATCTGTTTGCATTATCCACTTATTGGCCTAATTTCTAGACAATCACCTCTGAAAGCACTGAGAAAATAAGAGATTCCAAAAGCCTATAATCTTACCAGAAAGGGCTTACATGATTTTTAATTAGGTCAAAATGAATTTAGCGGGAGTAGAAGACTTGTATATAAGTTTCCCAAGTCAAATTAAAAATTTCCTAAACCAAATCCAAAATTTTCCAAACTAATCTCAGAACTTTCCAAATTAATTTCAGAGTTTAATTTCAAATTCAGACTTTTGCAATTCAAAATCAGAGTTTTTTATTTAGATTTTTTGAATATTTTATTATAGATAGATATACATTAAGAGAGTATTTGGAAGAACCTATAAGTACTAGATGCAAACTTAACGTAAATTCAACCAAAACAGACCTAATGGTATTCACCACTAGAAGAAAGATGCACGAGTTCCAATTCCCGTGACTTAAGGGGTTATGTAGAGTTGCGATGGTCACGGAAATTGAAAAAAAATAATTAAAAATTCTTTAAGTACATTATCTCAGGAATATTCTCACCGAATTTCGATCGGAATATTAGGTCCAAAGTTGTAACAATTTACGAGGCGCAATGCGCCAGTGTAGTTGTACATAAAATAAACCTTCATCCCCATATTTTTTTTTAAATTCTGATTTCAGCTGAACTGTTATCGAATTATTGTGTCCACGACAAGCGTTTCCCAAAAAAGTAAGTAAACAAGTCGGGAAACCGGGAACTGGACGCTTCAGGTACAAAAGGTTTTGTGTATTTCTCAGTAAGTAGCACGTAATATATCCATATATTATGTAAGAGTATCCACTTTCGGGTGATTCATAGTCTTCAATTTTCAAAGAAGCAACAACTTTGACGCATTATAACTTTGTTAGTAATAGTGCGATTTCTACCAAACGTGGTAAGATCCTGCTCTAGATTAAAGCCTACATCACTGTGAAATTCCGTGGTGCTAGGATCAACTTAAGTGATGTTTTGCAGCAAATTACTAAAAATTATAGTAATATACTATTATTAACTTTATTTGAACAGATATCGGTATGGAAGGTACTTCGGAGCCCAGGCAGCCTCCTGATTTTCTCAGATTTTTCAGTTGCGTAGTTTCTGAGAATGGCCCCCTTAAAGATATGATCAATTTCAACCCCCCGCACTCCCCACCTTTCCAACAAATGTTAAAAATAAGACCGGCTTTGAAAAGTACTAACCGAGACCTTTAATTTAATACCCCACATGACTATATTTGATGAAAAAATTGTACACCCCCTTTTAGAATTCAACGTAACAGGATGTAACTCATTGTATGCGTGCACGTTCACAGTTCCCACCTTTGTACCAAATTTGGTGTCAATCGCTGTAACCGTCTCCAAGAAAATGCGTGTGGCGGACAGACAGACAGATGCAGACGAAGAACGCTGAGAGAGAGATATCCCTAAATAGATGACAAGAACGGTGGGAACGCTCGGGAAAGGATCGGTGGACTCACAGTTTCATTCCTGCCATCAAAGAGTGGTTGGAGAGACAACACGGTGAGATTAATTATAATCTCACACAGTTTCTCACGGGACATGGAGGATATCTCCAATACCTTCACGGGTTTAAATTGGAGTCGGGGTTGGTTTTAGTGGGTAAAAATCCCACACGCTGGTATGTCCAGACCAGCGTCTTATGAAGATTTCCACCTCCTCAAACAAAAAAAAAACAAAAGACAGACAGACAGTAAACCGATTTTAATAAGGTTTTGTGTTTACACAAATTTATGTTTACACAAAACCTTAAAAAGTAAATAAAGTCAGAAACCGGGAGCTCGTAGCTTCAGGTAAGAAAGGTTTCAATAATAATAATATAATCGTTGGCACAACAATTCATATTGGATCAGGACTTTGAAGTGTATCAGAGCACACTACAGTATACTAATGGTAATGTGGTCAGCATTGCGTTCGCCCGAAAATATTTCTCTGATTGGCTCATTCGCTAAGTCCACTGGTATCCAACATCCAATCACGATAGCAAATCCCTTTGCCACCAGTGAGATTTAAACCTCGAACTTCCGGCCGCCCAGTGCTCTAACTGCATGAGCCATCCGGGCAGGTTTTGTTGATCTTTTATATAGTAATATTTGGGTACACGATGGTTTCATTTATGCATACCTTCTATACCAATTTCATGTAGTGTGGACATTTTATCTCTTTGGGAGTACCAATTTGACGCAAAATAAACAATTTTGACCTACTGTAACTTTCTTGATAATGGTAGGATTTCCACCAAACTTTCTGGTATGCTGCTTCATGTTAAAGCCTATATTAGTTTAGCTAGTTTTTCAGATTTTTCTGGTGGATAGTTTCTGAGAATGGCCATTTAATTTAAGTCACTCCTTTATTACCTGTTGTTGTATTCAACAAAACCCTAAAACAGCTGTAGATAAGCCTTTTTTAAATTTTTTTTCTTTAAAAAAGTGTTTACATGAAAATCACATATCACACACTGCATACTGCAAGTGGAAAGTTGAGGGGGCCATCCCGTGTGAAGGCCGCTTTTCTTCGCTTTTTTTGGGAATTTCTTGCGAAGAATTGGATAAAGATGCAAACACGAATTTTTCACCATATATTTATTAATATCTTGAGCATGGGTAATACCACAAAATTGTTCCAGCCGGATAGCATAGTTCATTATTGAAGTACAGAACAACTTATACACCCATCTCCAAAGAAAGTTTTTTTTTACTTTTTGGCTATCAAATATAATATAAAATAAAGGACATTTTAACGTGCGAACTTAACCACGGTTCGCAAAGAAGGATTATTAAAAAATATTGAAAGGTCAATTTTTTATGTCTGCTTAAACTTGTTTTTGCAAATTTTGGTGTTTTTTCACGGCTTCTTTAATGAATAAAAGAAACAGCCCTATGAATTGCAATTATCCTAGTTTTCGTAGAAATATATTCTGAATGAGTCCATAAGTGCGAATTTCAAAGAATTTCTTTGGATAGATTTTGAACTATGGTGGCAGCAGATTTTCAACATGCATTTTTGAGAAAAATGCATTTAAAAATTAGAATGTGAATATTACCCGTAAAATTTTAACTGACCATTAATCTGCTATACCTAATCAATAAACCTTCGATTCCTTAAAACACATGTAACTTCTTGGCATCATTTCTCGAAGTCATTGGAACGTCGTGCCAATCAGTAAATTCGCGCTTCATTACAGCAGTCGACATAAACCTGACATACGACACTTTACCTTTTTAACACCGTAATTTCCGAACGACCCGGAAAATCGAAAAATGACTTTACCCAAATATTCTACACTATGTGTAGACACAATTGACGCCAAAAAAAAAAGATTACTCGGATCCGACGCACGGGATGACCCCGTTAATTTGGGATCTAAACAGCAACTGTGGAAAGCCGACAGCTTTCAAAATGTCCAAAAGATGTCATGCGAATTCGCAAGCAAGTCAATCCAACTGCAGAAATCGATCCTTTAACTATCCCAGAATACGCCGCAAAAATTTCAAAGCAAAATTCGTATTTAGATTCTATGATGATATAACCGAAGCATTATCGGGTACAGGCTTAGGGTCGAGCGCCCAAGAGTCACTTTACATCCTTACGCAATCTTCTGGTGCTATGTAAATAGTGTATTTAAATTACTTGGCGTCAGCCTTTCTACAAGTGCGTTTATATTTGTTGTAACTTTATTTTGCTTGTAATTAAAAATGAGTTCATATCCGAAAGGGAACTTTTTACTGATTTTTTGTACAAAAACAAGTTTTCTCAAAATGACGTTCTTCACATGCATAAATCATAACTCAAAAAGAAATAAACCGATCATTATGAAATTTAGAGATATAATTCTTTATAAGATTGCCAAGAATAGGAACCAACATTTGGGAAAATAGCATATTTTTAAGAGTACTTCTTTGAATTATTAAAAAAAAAAAGTGATGAAAATTGAAAATTTTTTAACACCTGCATTTTTTTTTTATTTTTATCACTTCATTCACTTCATTGAGGTTCATATTCTTCGAAAATAAGTTAATACGTTCAGGTCCGGCGGTTGGAGAACTCTAGTTACGATCTTGAGTGTAATAACGTCACGTAACTTTTTTATTTCGGTTTAAATTTTTCCCAACGACTCAATGGAAAGCGATAGTAGAACGATATGATTGGAATTTCTGGCGAAAAACTTACAAACAATTAATACCGTGTGGGGGTAAGGAGTTGTCTTTCCATAAATCTGGCCTCTTCTACTTCACATTCGATGATAAAAACAACTTGCGTGAATGTATGAATGGTCCCCTTAAGATTCGTGAAGTTAACAGTTCTAGCATTTCCACCAAATTTCGCGCCAATATGTAGGTATAACGGTTTCCTAGCATAGTGCGTGTAACAGGAAGAGACACGGACAAACATGATTTTAATAAGGTTTTGTTTTTCACAAAACCTTAAAATATGTATTACAATCATCTCTTCTATTTTCGTAGAAAATCACCCTAACTTAAAATAGTTGGAAAACTAAAATATGCAATAATCAATTTTTACCAAATAATTCTTATTTTGTTATTGGACATGTAAAGGATTTCCAAAAAGCTGGATCTTTTAAAAAAGTCTGTATATATGTATATGGATATCACGGAATTATTGTCTACAGAAACAAAATACGCCATCTTGAAGAATGAAAAGAAAATTATCAATCATCATAAAGAATAATGGTTTAAAAAAATTATCAAATGTAATGACAATTTGCATTGAAATAATTTAAAAATGGAAACTAAAACAAATCAAACAAGAAATACCTTGTTATTGCAAAAATATTTTGACACGTAAATTTAATCATAAATTAATGGCTTTTGAGTTCCAAAAAAAGAACAAGTCTATTAGAAAGTTACCTCGTTTTTATAACACTCATCTCTAGAAATCGAAAAATATAAACATATTGTTACCACGGAAAATACTAAACTGAGAGTAGGAACTATTGCACTCTTCCAGCAAAGCACTTCCATAAAAATCATCCCACATATTTTTCGACAACATTTTTTTTATGACTTCATCCCTATAAATGTGTCCTACATTGAAATTACAACTTATTGTCAAGAAAATTGATTTGTTTCAGACTTTTATAGATGCTAACTATATTCGTATATGAGACGAACTTAACTGAGAATCTAAGATATTACTTTTTTGAAGGAGAAAAATTTTTACAGCTTGTGGATGTGCCAGAATGAAATGCTAATTACTTGACTTTATTATCATGAATGTGTCGTTTGCAAATACTATTTTCTTTTATTGAATATAAAATCAAATAATGGCGATCGTAACCAACCCACATGCCAACTTCGGTGACAAATCGTCCCCAGGTGTTAATCTGTTTTTATTACATTTTATTACATGAACGTACTTGGAGGTACAAGTGACCATAGGTCACAATATTTAGAAAATAAAATGTTGATGAAGTTTGGTCGAAATTTAGTTGAAATTCACAACATGTTTACGACTTCAACATTTATCAAAACTACAGACATATTCCTACCTATGTAGGTACATATGAGTAATATCTGGTCATGAAAAAATTATATTCTTGGACATTTGAATTGAATATATTCGTGAAAATATGTTCAACTATCTGTTTATCGGAACGAAAACACTTTTCTTTTTAAAGATAATTTTTCTCGATTTTTTTTCCATTTATAATTTTCTCTCGGAGTACTTTTTTCCACTTATTGAGTTGGGGTCTATCAATAGAAACACAGTATTTCCTAGGGATCTACTGGTGTAGGAGACAATTAAAAGGGATAGAAAAGTTTGCGAGTTATATATTTCGAAACTACCTTGCTACCGAAATGACGTCTGCACCTCGGATAGAAACTGGCCTCACAGCTACGTCCTTTGGCAATCGAAAGTGGTTTATAACTGGTTTCTACAATGTGCACACGATCCCCCATAACGGTATCGATGGCCGCCAGAATGTACAATTTCTCCAAGTCGAGCGAGAATTCCAGCGATATAAACTGGACATTCCAGATTTAGGCGAGATGGAAATTGTGGGACTGTAGAGAATACATATCTTCTTCTTTCGGTAGTGTGGTTTTGTACTTTGGAAAACGTAGTGGGGCTGTTTCTCAAACGTACCGCAGGACCAGGTTTTATTACTCGAAAGCCGGCTTCTTGTCGGTGAAATTGCCAAATTGCCATGTACCAGCCAAGAAATCCGATACAGAGAAGAAGAGATGATGCCCAGGAACTGGAAGCAACGGATGATCGTAAAGATCTCGAAAGAAGGCATCCATCTTTTTGACAACTGGAGGGGTATTTGCGCCTCCATGCCGTCGCGAAGATGCTGGCTAAAATCATCTTAAAACGCATCAAGGACCGCTTTGACAGCTTAATCGACAAAGAACAGGATGAGTCGCTTTTTGCATACTTCTGTCCCAACCCCCCATTGCGGATCATTGCGTGTTGAATCGATGTAAAATCTTAAAGAAATTTGAGGTCGGAAATGGAGGATACTTCCGAAAACATTGCAATGACATCTGCTTGCTTTCTCGTCAGGTCATAAACTTTGATTCAATGCCTCTAAATTGGGAACAGAATGCAAGCAGAGTAGAACTGAAGATAAATACCAACAAAATCAAGATCTTCAGTCTGACGTTAACGACGGCACCGACCTTGCTGTCATTCGATGTATTAACAGCGCTAAATCCACTTATGTTGTTTTATTCGAAATCTGCTAATGCAATTATTACTTTGATGGCGTAATATGATTTACCAACAAACAAGATGAAATTTTCATAACAATCTTTTTCCACTCCAAACGAATGTAATAGTTCTGTGGAATCTAGAAAGGACGAAAAACATTCGAGCCAGCATGTTTTAATTAGGAAAATATATTGAGGAGACTAGTCATTTCATTCACGAGAAGTGCAACTTCATAGGATGTCGTACGATTCGGAAAGTGTATCGTTAAAATTTTGACGGGTAAAGAAATCTAACGAGTTAAAATCCAGGTTTACGCTACACATAAAATGGAATGTGCATTTGGTATGTGTCGGAATATAATCATGCTAAGGATCAAAGTTAAAATTTAAAACGAGGGTTGAAAAATGCAAACCCTTTCAGAAACTAGACAATTATAAAAACCATAAAAGGTAATGGTGATGCCTTCTTAAGAAATCTAGACAAAATGCAAGCCATACTGTTACCTTGAACCTTATTACAGTTTTTTTTGAAAATCATAAGAAACCGCCAATCTAAAAGATTGGATATTTTTGAATTTTTCGTGTAATGATTACAGAGGATTTAATCCCAATTTTTCTTATTAAAAACATTCTGCATAAGCATCAGGAAGGGCATTCCGGAGAAAATAATAACCATTTTCAGAGCGGCATATGATAGCGGAGTCGTCAGGGTTGCATCCTATCACCGATATTATTTCTTATTGTTGTCGGTGAAGTTCCTCATACCGCCTTATCCGGAGGTCGTGGGGGAATTCAACGGTGACGTCTTTTCTCAGACAGCTCGACTACGCTGATGACATCTGTTTGCTCTCCCTCCGGGTTATGGACCTTGGCTAAATGGCTTTGGATTTTGAAATAGAGGCAAGTAGAGTTATACTGACGATAAAAATAAAAAAAAAGCCAAGGTTATCAATCTGACGGGTCATCGCACTGTCCCTATCTGCATTTATTGGCAGAGCATCGAAGGCGTCGATCAATTTGTATATCTAGGAAGCGTGGTTCCTGCCGACGGTGGCACCAAACTGGATGTTACCTGACACATTAACAGGGCTAGATCCGCTTTCATTGTCTTGCCTAAAATCTGGAAATACAGTTATCTCAACACCAATATTAAGTACAGACTATTCTGTACTAGTGTTCTTTTCGTTTACTATAGGAGAGTAGCAAATGGAAAGTTCTAATTCGATAGCTCCAAGCCTTCGTTAACACTTGTATGCGTCGTATCATCGGAGTACGCTGGCCTGACACTATCTCAAACGAAGAACTTGATCGGCACACAGACCTGCCACTCGTACGCACTCTGATCGGAAGTCGGAAGTGGCCATGGATAGGTCACACATGAAGGAGGGGTGACAACTGCATTACCGACTATGCCATACAATGGAATGCACTCTCCCAAAATGACTGACGAGTGGGTCGCCCAAAGGGCACTTCTCGCAGAATAGCGGAGGAGCACGAGCGTCTCGGGAAGTTGTGTGGGGCGCTAAAGGGCATTTCAGGTAAGCTTGAACGATGGCGCGTAGATATAGTTGACGCACTATACCCCACCAAGGAGTAAATGGGAGGCATATTAAGCATCAAAAGAAACCGAAAAAGCGATGACGAAAGTACATTGCATTAACACCAATAAATACTGTTCAATGTTGGTTTAAATGGTTTAAATACGCCGCAGATTTTCAATAAATTTGCAGGAAATGATACTATTTGCTACAAATTGCGTGGCACGATATTGAATTTTCTACGACATAGTCCGACTTTTTTTTAACTAATTATTTTTAATGAGGATTATTTGACAATACCCTAAATGAATTTCTGGGTATGGTTCCTTTTATACGTCATTATTCCATTAAATGTATTGATTATTTCGAAAGGAGCCGAGAAAACAGCTACGACAAACTCAGTTTTCCCCACACAAGATACAAGATATATATAAGGTAAGATGAAATATGAGCAAAAAAACGAAATACATTTCACTTCTCCTACATCCCATGTTCGATAGTTTCCTTCATTCTAGGATTTGTCGACCCTCTTAAAAAATAAAAACTAATAATTGTAAATTATGTAGATATTCCAATAAGCATATGCGCACCAAATGCCTCCAAGCAAAGTAAAAGCATTCATTACAATTGCAAAAATACTACAATCTCCATATAGTTTCCATTAAAAATATTTTCACAAAGCGTACACAATCTTCTAACAATTATATTCGAGACTGGCTGTCGGCAAATCAATTATCTAATCCCAAAAACCATATAAACCAAACGTCAATCACTCAATCCAAATGAATTTTTCACTCATTTACACGTGAACATAATTCTCTCGTTGTTTATTTCCGACAGCACGTACCATAGGCATCTTCACATCAAGGCGGCGGAACTCAACTCTTTTACGTAGTGGAGCCGATGATGAGCTTGCCTAAAGTGAATCTGTCAATGAGCAATCACAATTAACCAAAATGTGTTTGGTCGGATTCGGTGAAAGATGTAAATAAACAAAAATATCTCCAGGAACACAAAAAAATTCCATGCATTGCGGAACTCAGTGCCCTAGAGTCATTATGATCAATTGAATTGGAGCTTTATAGAATTAGGATTCTGAGATTGTCTATAGACGGATGTAACGGAATTAATTTACGGTCAGTGGAATAATAACAATATTGCTAATCAAATTCCATGTTCACAGTTTACACTCGAATTTTTAGTTAAGGAGTTAGACCACTCTCGACAAACTCGACTTTTTGTTTTCCGCTGAAAAAATGCATCAAAACCTTAAGAATGACATACTCAAAGGATTGAGACAGGCCAAAATATCTAAATACTTCTATTTCGGATTTTGGCGCACTTCTCTCAGTTCCATGCATTGGAATTTCAACTGTATATGTTTAATTATATGCTGCATGGAACCCCGTGGGACTTTTGCGATATATTATACAATTTCTTTAGAGATTATTTTCGTTGGATTTTTTTTCGAAATTGTTGTAAGTTAAGAATTGTAGATACAATTGATTCAGCGCGCGCAATTCAAACAAGTCGGGAAACCGGAAGCTTGACGCTTCAGGTATGAACGGTTTTGTATATTTCTTTTATAAAAATATTTGAGCGGACATTTGTTCTATTAGAACCTACTATGTAAAATATGCATATATTATATGAGGATATCCACTTTCAAGTGATATTGACATTCATAGTCTTGAATTTGCACAGAAACAGCAGCTTTGATCTATTATTAATTTGTTAGTAATATTGATCCACCACTTGGTAGGATCATCCTCTACATTATAGCCTACATTGCTGCAAAATCTCATGATTCTAGAAGGGGTTTTACAGTCAATTACTAAAAATTATAGTAATATATTTTTAATTTTATTTGAAAAGATATCAGTATGGAGGGTATTTCAGTGGACGCTTCTTGATTTTTTTCAGATTTTTCGGTTGGGTAGTTTCTAAGAATGAAATAACCGCCCGCATCAACCTTTCCAACGAATGTCAAAACTAAGACCGGTTTTTCGTTTAATACCCCGCATGGCTATATTTAGTGAAAAAAAAATTATAAAATGACAAGATTGAATTGCAATAACTTTGATAGTAATAGCCGGATTTCCATGAAACTTGGCAGTATTATGAGATGCTGCCATCTATTTTGCTGCAATTTGGTACTCCTAGAATGAATATAAGGGTAGTTTTCCAGGTAATTTCAACAAGTTAGTAACATGTTATCAGTAAGTTTATTTGAGCAGATATCGGAATGGGACACATTCTGGGGCCTAGATTTCGTATAAGCGCATCACCCTGATTTTTTCAGATTTTTGCTTTTCCGAAAATGAGTTCTGTCTCACTTTAAGTATACATATTTTGGTTCCTTACTCGCACACTTTGCTATACTTGCTTGCTATACTTACTCATCGGGACCTTTCATTTAATACCCCACACGAGTCTATACGGTGAAAAAAAATCTTTTTATTTTAACTATTACGCTTATTGTAATTCATATCATTATAAAACAGGTCGGAATACCGGAAACTCGTGCTTCGGGTATAAAGGTTTAGTGTTCATTTTATGTAAGAAACTTCAACGCACATTTTTCTATCCGTATATAGCTTCAAATCCAACATATTCCCTCATATTTTTCCAAACTACACACTTACAACAGTTTTTGTAAGCTGAAATAGGCTGTTCGCAGCCAACAATCGTGCGCGGATTTCATCGTCATAGCTGTTATCGGTTGTGATTTTCGACCCTAGATAGGGGAAATTTTCAACGGTCTCAAAGTTGTAGTCTCTTATCTTCATTGTTTTCGTTTGACCAGTGCCATTCGATGTTGTTCGTTCTTTTGGTTTTGGCGCTGACTTTACAACCATGTACTTCGTCTTGCCAGGGTCAGCCTAGTCAGTCTTATCAATTTCGTTGGGATACGGAATTCTCTCATGGCTGTGTACCGTTTTACCCTGGCTATGCTGTCATAGGCGGCTTTAAAGTCGATGAAAAGATGGTGCAACTGTTGTCCACATTCCAACAGTTTTTCCATTGCCTGCCGCCCAGAGAAAATCTGATCTGTTGCTGATTTGCCTGGAGTGAAGCCTCTTTGGTATGGGCCAATGATGTTCTGGGCGTATGTGGCTATCCGGCCTAGCAAGATAATGGAGAATATCTTATAGATGGTACTCAGCAACGTGATACCTCTATAATTGCTGCACTGTGTGATATCTCCCTTTTTATGTATGAGACAGATAATGCCTCGTTGCCAGCCGTCAGGCATTGATTCGCTGTCCTATACTTCGAGCATCAGTTGATGAACCGCTTGGTGTAATTGGTCGCCTCCATATTTAACCAATTCGGCTGTAATTCTATCGGCTCCTGGCGACTTACGATTTTTAAACCGATGAATTGCACGGACTGCTTCTATTATGTTTGGTAGTGGCAGTATTTGTCCGTCGTCTTCAGTAAGCGGGACCTTCATATCGCCGATATTTTGGTTGTTGATCAGTTAATCGAAATACTCAACCCATCGCCCCAATATGCCATTCTGTCGGAAATCAGATTTCCCTCTTTGTCTTGGCAGGATGAGCATCGAGGTATATAAGGCTTCATCCTGCTGACTTGTTGGTAAAACTTCCGCCCCGGGTGCGGTTGTTCTCCCCACTTTTCTAGTTCACTGACTTGTTGGTTCTCCCAGGCTTCCTTCTGCCGTCTGTCAAGTTGCTTCGCCGCTCAACGCGACGCGTTCTTTGAGAATGCAACATTACTCGGTTTGCGGCATTCTTCTGTTCCGTAGCTAGCTTACATTCATCGTCAAACCAGCCGTTCCGACTTTTCTTGCGACTGGGGTCAAGTATCTTTGTGGCCGCATCAATGATAACGTTCTTCAAGTGGTTGTGAAGACCATTTGTTGAGATTGTAGGTGGTGTCGTAATTCGAGGAACCTTCTTCCTTTTCGCAGGTAGCTATTATATAAATTCAAAATATTTCTTCATGTATTTTCTAAAACAAAACCTTATTAAAATCGATTCAATGTCTGTCTGTCGGTCACACGTAATTTTCTCTAAAACGGATAAACCGATCGGAACGAAATTTGGTGCGCAAACAGTGAGTGACATAATTTTACGTAGAGTTTAAAGGGCGGCATACATGCAAAGGGGGTATGTCAAGTTTTTTTCATTGTATAAAGTTATGTAGGATATCACATGAAAGATCTCGGTTAGTACTTTCCGAATCTGATATTAGTTTTGAGTTCACTGTAAAGTAGGCGAGTGAGGAGTCAAAATATACATACGTAAAGCGAGACAGGATTCATTTTCGGAAACTACCCAACTTAAAAATTCAAAAAAAAACAGGACGGTACCCTACCATCTAGGCCTCAAAATACATCCCATTCCGATATCTGTTCAAATAAAGTTAATAATAGCATATTGCTATATTTGAGAAATTTACTCGAACCACTCCCCCCTCCTAATTTCATCCTAGAAGTAAAGGTTTTGCCACTGGTATAAGGGATATGACTTTAAGAAATTTCAAATAAATCCAACTATTATTAACAAAGTCATTGCCCTTGAAACTTGTTCATTTCAAGAAAATTTATTGCACTCTAAAGCCTATTACGTCATCATCATGTAAAGTGAAGTTATATGAACACCGAGGTCCTTGGGGACATTTTAGTTTTCCTTTTTTAACTTTTTTAGTTATTTGTATATCAGTATCAGTTACTCGAGACAGAGATGTGTATGTATATGTATGTGCTAATTAGGCTTGCGGATGTCCAATAGGACCGACATGTTTGTACGTTAGTACCAGCCGTATTTACTTTTTGTGCACGGGGTAAAGTGGAAATGCATTAGATCCATTTGAATGAGCTACGTTTGTTTATTTACGATTAGCACAATATTGGTGTCTTTGATATGAATGTACATATGTATATCTGGAGTTTAGCAATTAATGAAGGAATATTTTGCATTTGTAACTATGTAGGAATAGAAAACTACGCACATAATATTAACACAAAACCTTTTACCCGAAGCACCCTGCTTCCGGTATCGTGAGTTGTTTGTATCATATTTGCTAGTGTGTGTGCTCCATATCATGATCACGTTTTCTCGCGGGATATTCCCAAGTTTTCCATACTTAAGCTCATCATTTTTACATGTCATTTGGTGGTGATGGTATCGCTCGTAGATTTCATCGTTATGTACGCTACGGAAACGTCCACCCTCATGTAGGAGCCAAAAATTCTCGAATGATTCTTCTCTCGAACGCGGCCAAGAGTTCGCAATTTATCTTGCTAAGAACCCAAGTCTCCGAGGAATACATGAGGACTCGCACACATTGTCTTGTACAGTAAGATATTTTTTAAGTTTAAAGTATCGTTACAATAATGTATATTTAAAATTTAGATAAAAAGTCGATTTTGAAATTTCTTAAAAATTTAAACAGGGATTTCTTCGAAGTTATGACCTTTACAATTAAAAACGTATTCCTTTATAAGAAATTTTATGTAGTTTCTGAAGGTGGTATTAAATGATTGAGGTCAAGCTTTTTGACACTATCCACGAAAAATGCTATAACTTCGTAACGGTAAACGATAAAGTGTCCATTACATGGACCAATTTTACACAAAGTAGTATTACCCACCATTAAAATTTCTACCATCACCTTCCATCTTTGTATTGAAAGTCGAGTCGCACATTTGGTGCTCGGGAAATCTGCCCACGAAAAGTTAACTTTGTCCGAACGAATATCAAAGAAACAAAGGACTTTCTAGTGTCGATGACATCCCAGTCTTTCCATACAGCCAGTCTTCTCAGACGGTTTCTCTATCAGCATCAGCAAATGATATTGCTAACCATCTGAAGAATTTTACCATTGGTACGACCAGAAACATATTTAACCTCAGTTGCGAAATAAGGCGAAACTCGAGAAGAACTGGGAGCGACCACACCTGGCGTAATAGCCTTACCAACAAATCAGTAGGATGTTCATTCTGACAAAACGAAGAAGGAAATCTGATTTCCGACCATATAGGCATATTAGTGTAGCTGAATTTTTTTTTGTGAACTGCTCAGTAACCAGAATACGGGGGAGTTGAAGGTTCCGCCAATTGAACACGATAGGTAAATATTGGCTTCACTCCAAGCAAATCACCAACATATCATATTATCTCTACGTAGTTGTGGACGAGAAAACTTTTGGAATATGGCCTTCAATTACACCATCCTTTCACCGATTTCGAGGCCGCCTATGATAGCACAGCATAGTTGTTATCATCAGAAGAACTACTACTACTACTACTATCAAATTAAAGCCAGACTTTCTATCAGTTTGAACAGTTATCAAATTTCAAATCAAATTCAAGGTTAAACATTAACCTATACATTCTTCTGATAATGGATGTCGGTGTCGCAGTCTACAATTTTTATAAATTAATAAATTATGAAGCAAAAGAAACAAGTTGGGAAGAGTTTTTCTTCACTGACTAAGAGAGACACTGACAAAGGGGAGAAGATAAGAAATCACACTAATTAAGGGGACAAGATGGCGTATTTGCGATTTTTAACTATTTCAGCCAATAAAAGAAATGAAAAGGGCGATTTAGAATAAAAGAAAAACCAAAAAGGACAATTCAGAATAAATAGAGGAGCATGCTGGCAAAGCAACCCTGTCTGGTACACGATGCTGCTACACACGGCCAACGCCACGAAGCATCTCCCGAACGAGTTTGGGGTTCTCTCTCGCGTTCCCCTGATCTGGTGCCTTTAGATCATCTTCTGTCCGCTTCCTTGTGCAAAAGGGCTCACAACAGAAATTTCCCCAACAACCGCCATTACGATTATACACTTCTCCGAAACCTTACAATTTAACCATTTTTTTCCAATTCCTAATTAAATTTTAGTTTTCCACGATTTTAATATTTATATAAAGACAGACAGACGGACGGACAGACAGACTGTAAACCTTATTAATCGATTTCCAGAAACCTTCACATATAAAAACCCCCTTAAAGCTGCAAAAAACCAGGTTGCTAGACTTACATTAGTTCGGCAATCATGTCGATTGAACAGCAGAAAGTAGAAACTTGTCGCGTTGGGTTTTGTATAAAACAGAACATTATTAAAATCGCTTTTCTGTCTCTCTGTCTGCGGTGGTGCGCAATTGAATTTTAAATTAAAGTTCCTCACATAGGGAAGCTCAAAACCTCTCATGTCTGAAGCGTCCAACTTGCAGGTTCCAAATTATGTTGTTTATTAACCGTTTAGGATATGACGGCCGCGTATGGTCTTGATGTAACCCAAAGGTATCAGAAATACACGATGTTCTCACTGAGCAATATAAGACCAGATCAGTAGTGGCCCAAGGGGAAGTCGTTAATAAAAAAGGGCCCAGAATAGATCCCTGTGGAATGCCAGAGGGGGAGTAGCGGGAAGTGCAGTCGTCAAAAGAGACGGTTGGAAAGGTAAATGGCAAGCCATAAAATAAGTGGTATGGGGACGCTTAAAGACGAGAGTTTAAATAGGAGTATCTTGTGATTTACAGTGCCGACGACTTTAGCGAAATTAATGTAAATGGTATTTACTTATTGCCATGAATTTAGACATTTGGCGACAAAGTTGTTAAACTCAAGCCGAGTGGAGGTAGTGGACCTACGCTTAACAAAGCCGTGGTGCTCTTTCACTATGTGGCAGCCAAAGTGGGCGGACAACCAGTCGTTGACATATCTTTTCAAGATTCTAGAACAGGAGTAGAAGAGGTAAATGGGACGGTAATCCACGGTAAGCATACGATCGCAACTTTTATGAATGAAGATGATGAGAACCTCTTTCCAAAAGCCGGGAAAAAGATTCTCTTCGAGGCTTTTGTTGAAAATAAGAGAAAGGGGATGGGAGGTGGACTGGCCAGCTCTAAGCAAAAAGAGGTTTGGAAGACCATCGTAGTCAGGGCCGACATTGGCATCAAGTTTGCCAACAAGGTACTCGACAAGGAGAGGGGTAAGTAGGGTAGGCGATGCGGGGCAGGCTACACCCACTAGCGGTAGGGATGCGGAGGAAGGAGGGGGACCATAGGCTAAGGAAAAGTAGCGGCAGAGTAAATCAACAGGATAGTTGGGGGGAATTAGCTGAGGAGTCAGAGACTTTAATGGACAAAGGGGATGGCTGGGCAGAACAGTGGGGGTTGCGAATGGGGGACCAGAAAGCTTTGAGGTTTTCACGCTTTAATGATTCTTCAACACTGGTCAAATATTCGTTTCTGGACTTACGTACGGACGATTAGACCGCAAAGATTTGAAAAAAAAAACTAAGTCAACATAGGTTCTAGAAGACAAGAACTTCTTCCTCGCAGTGTGTTTTTGACGAAATTTTTTGTGGACTTCAGTGGGGAACCAGGGCGGGTAAGAGCGTAAGCACTTTGCAGAGGAGGGGACCTAACAGGGAAGATCAGGTAAAATGGTATAGGTGTTGAGTGCTTGGTCACACATTAATGGAGAGACGAGGAGAACTCAGTTGATTGCGGCCAGGGCTAAATTCACACAAGTTAAGTTCACAAGCACATCCAAAATTAGCTTATTTAAAATTGGAAAGGAGTCTAAGGGAAGTAAAAAATGGCTTTGAATGCAGAGGATGAAGGCAAACGTGCATATCCTTCTTCTTGTTTTTCATTCTCACACGACACGTTGATAATGCACTTATCCTCTCCCTCCCCCTATCTCTCACTTCTTACAAGGCAAGGCCTTAATAGAGATCTATAGTGTCCTACTTATCACAAAATGAATTCATGACCAATCAATTAACGGAGATGTTGGCTTATCTGTTTGGCTGCTGGATTACCGGCCGTAGAAGGAATTAATTCAAAAATAAAATTATAATAGAATTCGAGATTGATCTTACTTCAAGCTTAAATTTCTGAAATGTTAATGTAGTGTTGACCGTAACGATCCACAACTCCCTTTATATATCGTTGAACGAATTTTATAACTAATAAGTAATGATTTTGAAATCTGGATTGAGAGAAAATCGAATACCACCAACAAATGAGAACATAACATAAAAGCTCAACGAGAATTCTGAGTTTTATTCGGAATTAATTAATAATCAATTAATGCCTTCACTTACCTGTAAACTTTGTAGAAGCGCATCAAATAGGAGGGTAATAGAATTTGCCAAAATAGCATGCCTTGCAATCTGTGGGCATAAAGAGCACGCGTTTCGATATAATTGCACCGCAATTACCACAGCTCTGGAACATTTAAAATAATTGTAAATTATTGTCACATACTTAACAGAGCCCAATTTTACCTTTTACTCGTCTCTGAATTCGGTTCCATTCCATTTGTAATCACATCTCCTATAATTCCCAAGCCATTCATAAGCCAAAAGCATTGAAAATCAGACACCTGAGCCTTTGCCATTAATCTAAGCAGCTGCCCTAGAGGACGCTCGAGACCTTGTGCCCCGCCGCCTTTAATAACCAAATTTAAATATTTTGGAACTTGACTTTCACGTTTCATGTGTAATGGGACGGGTTGTAACTCTTTAAGATATTCCTCGGTCCTAGAAATGAAATAAACCTCCATTCCGTGCAATTACAAAATAGGCAACCTACGTATACTTACTTTTGTGCCATTCGCAGCTTCAGCTTCTTTATCTTCTTCTTAAAGGCTTTGCTATGCTCACGGCTAACATCCGATACCGTCGAAGATAAATCACCGCCATCATCACGTTCCTCGCTTGCAGCACGATCGTTTTCATCGACATTTCTGTTAGGAATGGTAAGCTCTAGCGCTCTTTGTCTAATGTGTTCTATATTCTCTTCATGCCGTTTCGCTGATTCTTTCTGCTTTTGTAAGATCTTCCTTTGTAATTCTTCAGCGCTTTGTTGTTGCTGCACTTGCAAGGCTAAAAGTCTTTCTTCGCGATCTCTCGCCTTTTCACGGGCAATCGCCTGCCTTTGCTTTTCCCGTTGTTCTTGCAATTTACCGACTCGTTGTTCTCGCTCCAAACGCGTTTCATTCATCTTCTCCAATCGCCTCTGCCGAGCCTTTTCTAGCTCCTGCCTTCTTCTTTCTACAGCTGCTTCCTTCGCCGCTTTCTCCTCCGCTTTCTTTTGTCGCTCCTGTTCTAAATCTTGGAGGCGACCTTCCTGTTCCTTGCAAGATTCAATGAAATCAAGTCGCTTATTCTGCGCTTCTAAATTCTTTATAAACGCAATTTCTTTAAGTTTTTCTTCTTCATCGTGGGCCTTGCGTATAATATCTCGAAGGTGTTGATTACGGTTTTCAGCAGCACGTTGTAGCCGCTCTTCCATTTTCAATCTCTTTTCTTCAATAAGTTGTTGCTTAGCAGCCTTAACATCCTCAACTCTTGCGAGTAGTTGCTGAATCTTCAAGGATTTCTCTTTTTGTAAAAGTTCCCGTTTTTCTTGAGCTCTCGCCTGCTTTATTTGATACTTCTTCAACGTTTCCTGAAGAGATCGTCTTCGCGAAGGACTTGAAAGCTTTTGATGCAATTCTTGAGCTCGCCCAGGATGCCGACTGACGTACGCTTGAAGGGTTGCTAAGGTTTCTTCTCGTTCACCTCCTGACATTTCGGACAAAAGCGCTTGATACTTTTGCTCCAATGTTAGATTTTCATCATTTGAAAAACAAATAAAATCATCTGTCTCTGTAAATACCTCATTGATATTTTCTTCTAAATCGACGTTCACTTCACAATCCGTTTCATCAGTTTCCGTATCGACATCTATTTCTGTATTCTCCAGTTCACGAATCTGCCTTTCCAAATTTTCTTGTTCTTCCAGTAATTTCCTCTGATCTTCATCACTCTCTGTATCATCTTTTTCTTCGCCCTCATCACAACTTGACAGAACTGTTTCCCGAATACCGTTAGTCATGTTCGGGAGACTGTCATATAATTCGCCAATCGTTTTAGAAAACTCCCGATTTGTTTGAATTTTAATATCGATTTTATTAAGTTCAATGTCCTCAAAGCAATTTTGTAAGTCAGTAGAATTCTGAGGCTCACCGGTTTCATTAATTTTATTACTCTTGTTTATCTTCTCACTGCGCATGAATTCACGATGTAAAGTGGTCATCTTAAGACCAGTTAAATCGGACTTTTGTCGTTTTATAAGATTTTGCCGATTATTTGAAGATTTTGGAACATCGGAGGCTTCTCTAGCCGATTTGGAAGTAACTGGTCCTTTATTGGCGGCCCTTGTAGGTAGCGAGTTCACTTTAGCCTTTGCATTTTTAATTTCAGGTTTTAAAGATTTAGATTTCTCGCTCTTTGACGTTTCCGACTTGTTTTTCATGACCTTTTCATGGTTCATCTTCTTTTCTTTATTTGTGGGTACCTTCCCATTCTCATCTTTCTCTTTCCCATTGAGTAGTGAAAGCGTGGGCAAACTTGCATATCCGGTAGGTTGATTAAATCTATTTGCCCAATGTAAGCTTGACCGTCTCCTTGTTTTTACAGTCAACCAACCATCGTTACTTCCATTCTCTGATGTTACTTGCTTCGGTTCTGATCTCCTATCAAAATCCGGGATTCTGTCGCTACGATTGCTATCATAAAGGCTTGTCTTGGAATCTCCAATTTGTTCATTACTAGCTTTTAACGTTGAACTTGAACTATTGATGTCCTCTTTAGAAAATTTGCTAAAACTTATAATAGAAGGCCTCGAAAGTCTACTGTTTTTGTCATTCATATCAATCATAGTCTTCGATCTAGCTGATAAGCGATTTGCTACATTAGATGGAATGCACTTCTCAGATTTTGCTAGATTTGAAGTATTTCGAACTAGAACTGAACTTCGACTCGAATTTTTGTCGTTACGGTTACTGGCAGGAGTCATTGTAACTATTTTAGGAGGAGCACGTTTAGCTGAATTAGTACCGGATGTCAAATTATTAAATGCTGGCTTCTGAGCTGCAGACTGTGGTCTTGAAGATCTGCCAACGACTCGTTGAACAGGAGTAGCCTTAATCGGTGTGCCGGCAGTAGCCGGGCGGTTTAGAATACTAGAATATTTCATTGGGCTGCTTTGTGATTTTTTCGTATCAACAATTTTAGGTGAGTGCAGTAAATCAGACTTTTGCGATAAACATGGGTGCGATGTGACAGTTTCCGCTATTTGTGGTAAATCTTGCTTGGAATTGATATCAACCATATTATTCCCTTTTATTTCTGTAACTAGAAATGCATTCTCCATTTCATCCAACTTTTGGATCGTTAATTCTACCGCCGTAGGTTCTCTGACAATTGTTTCTGGCTGCCCAATATTTGATTCTTCTGTGTGCTTCTGCTCTTCTGCGGCACATCGCATTTTTTCGCGAATTTCTGCAAGGGTAAGATTCTCGTCCTCTAAATCTGTCTGCGCATACTTATCATGTTTGACAATTTGTGGTGTTTCTTCTGCTTGCTCAATTGCTCCAGACTTTTGATCATTATCGTCCTGAACTATATCCATTGATTGTAATTCGACACGATCATTCCAACTTAACTTCGTAATATCTAAGTTCTTAGACATATCGTTGTCCATGTGGCTTTCCTGAACTTTTACATTTGTCTTGGTATTATTTTCTGCGTTCTTTGCATCTAGATTTCTTTTCGTTTGATCCTTTGAGAACAAATCACGTATATTTACTCTTCCAGATTTAAGCCCTACTTGTTGTTCAGTTCCTAACCGCAAATTTTTCCTAGGTGTCCCCTTCCCATCTTCCACTGTTGAACATGGACTGCTTTTTCCAGAAAAGCATGGGCTTGATTTTCCCGATACTGTAGGACTAGACAGACTTCTTGTTCTAATTCTAGGAGTAGGGTTACTTTTTCTTACTTCCCAAGCTAATGAGTGGGGTCTCTGTGGTAAAGGCGTAGCTTCATAATCCCATGATACTCTAAACCACTCTGCTAAAGCTTTGAAATCACGAATGTAGTTTTCCAATACTAATATTGCTTCTTGACAGGACGACATATTCTCATAGCATTCAACTGTTTGATAAATTTCATCTACAGCACGCTGCAAATTACCAAATAACAAAGCCCAATAACGAGCTTGCAACTCGGATTTCTTGTCGCGACCGGTGGATGCGCTTCGAACTCTAGGTCCTGAAGTCGGCTTAGCATTTTGTTGAGATTGCTTTTTGATTGTTGGAATGTTTGGTAATAATTTTGGAATGACGGGAGGCTTTTTAGCGGCAGGCGATTCTGTGAATAAATAAAGTTTTTAAAAAATCTCCGATATTAAGGACACAATTATGGACTGATTCTGAAATCTACTTTTTTTAAATTGTACAAATACCGAATCAACAGTAATTAAACGTAGGCAAGCTTTTAACAAGTCGAGAAACCGGAAGCTAAGCCGTTTATACATAGCTCGGAATGTTTATGCATTTAATTTGTCAGACATTTCACTTTAGTATGATCCTAAGTCACTTTAGTATAGTCTTAGTCTAAGACTTTGGTCTTAGAATCTAGGAAATTTGCACAAAAGTGAGTATTATATTCTTCTAGTAATAGTACGATTTCCACCAAATTTGGTGGTATCATTCTCTATAGTATAGCCTATATTATTGCAAAAGTTGTTGACTCTAGGGTAAAATTAAGGGAGCTCCCAGTCAATTTCTAGAAAATATACTTATAATAAATATGGTAAGATATTTTTACCAGCTTTATTTAAACAGGTATCGGTATGGAGAGCATTTTGAGGCCTAGATAACCGCTTCTGAGATAAAATGTGTGACAGATAGACAGGCAGTAAACCGATTTTAATAAGATTTTGTTTTACACAAAACCTTAAACAAGTCGGAATACCGGAAACTCGCGCTCCGAATATAAAGGCTTTGTGTTTATCTTATGTAAGAAATTCCACCCCCACATTTCTCTATCCGTATATAGCTACAAACCCAGCATATTCCTTCATCATTCTTTTCCAAACTACAAGATATGCGTAGATATTACAGCCATATATATTATCCTCAACCTAAACAAACATTTCCGAATACTGTACATATATATGCACTTATATAAATTAATTGTACCCATATTTCCAACTTACTTCGTGCAGAAAAGCATGTATGCACATGTATAGTACGCATATTAAATACGGCTGGTTTAATGTACAAATATATCTATCTGAATTAGACACTACCCGCAAACTTCATTAGGACGCATATATAATACTATATTCCTAAATACACATACGTCTGTTTGGAGTAATTGATATTCATATACAAATGACTAAAAAACTAAAACAAAGTAATTCTTTGCGATTCCATTCATATGAACTTAGTTAGTTGTGGTATTGATGAATTGATATGGGATGATGACGTCATACACGTTATAGAATGCACGAAATTCACAAAAAATGATAACGCTTCACCCCCTATAACTTTGTTAGTAATAATTGGATTGTCTTCAAACTTGGCCAAATTGTGCATTGTGTTATCCCTTACACCCTTGCCAAATTTATTCCTTCTAGAATGGATATAAGGGGGGTTGCCGAATAAATTTTAATTAAAATTTAAATTAAAAAACTTAACTAGCAAAATAAAGGACGTACAGGTGATATCCTACCTTTCCCCTGGAAAGCCCAAGTTATAGCAGATACAAGCCCAGTGTCGGAAGATTACTGACGACTACCACAAGGCGCACTCTCTTAACATGTGAGCCGGTTGCTGACAAAATCTTGACCGTCAGATTCCGGTCTAGGTTAAGGAGCATTACTATTGTACAGTGCTATATACCAACGAAGTCCTCTGATATAGTGGAGAACGATGCTTTCTATGAGCGATTACACGCAATTCAAGAGAGGCTTCCTAAAGGAGACATTGTCATCGTGATGGGTGACCTGAATGCCAAGGTCTTCTCTATAAGGTCTGGCTCGGAAAAATGATGGGGGAAACATGTGTTTAGTGACCGTAACGATAATGGTGGTAGGTTTATGAATGTGTCATCATTGTGCGAAATCTTGGGAATTTCCAAGTAGTGTGCGCCATGACAAAAGGGAGTTTGTAGATCATCCCAGGAGCACTTGGCACAGAACGGCAGAGGAGTAACCTAGAGTTCTACTTTTAAAAGGAGAAAATAAGTTGCATAGAGTACCACATTTAGTAAACCATCGTAAGAAAGTATAAACGCACCCAAATCACAAGGAAGAATCGAAATGGTTTCAATAAACCCATTGATAGAAATGAAATTATTTCACCCCAATTAGTTTAAAAATAGAATGCTAATAACTAGAATTGTCACCCTACAATACAATGTACTCCACACGGACCGCAGGATGAATGCCGTATTACATATAAAGCGCACAATAGCTATAAGAAAGCCGTGCAAACAGTGTAACACATCTACAGAACTGTACCGAATGATGCATCATTTTGGCGGTTGGAACCATTAAATTTCACCGAGGAATGCATAAATTAAAGAAGTGGATTTAGTTCGGGAATCCAAAGCGGAAAAATCATAGGTCGGTCGTGGATCATCGTGCATCGTGCAACATCTTCAATGCGAAACAACAGGTGTAGTTCACCGTGAGCTACTGATGCCTGGCAAAACTGTAAATGCTAATCATTACCGACTGCAAATAATCAACTTGAACCAGGTTTTAGTCGAAAAAAGGTCTGAATGGGTAACAAAATATGGACAAATAATGCTATTACATGATAATGCATCACTGCATATTGCAAAGCCGATCCAAGATTGGTTGACAGCTCTTGGGTGGGAAGTGTTACCATACTCGCCACATTCAACCGACTGTGCTCCTTCCGACTACCATTTATTTTCTTCAATAGGGCATGCATTTACCAATCAGTACTTTAAATATTTTGTACCCAGAAGTGTGTGCGTTAAGTTGCGTTAAATCAATTTTGGGAATAATAGTGATATATTTAATATGTATGTACACATGCATATTTTGCTTGGCAATATAAGACGAAATATTTTCACTCTTAGCTATGTATGAATGGAAAAACGTACATAGAGAGTTGCCCACATAAAATAAATACAAAACCTTTATACCTAAAGCGCCGAGTTACCGTATTTCGACTCGTTTTTAATAATATCCATAAACTCGCGGAAATAGGAAAAAATGTGTGGCTACAAATGGAAAATAATTTGAATAACTGAACTTAAGGGAGGTTTCCACTCGAACAAATTTGATGATATATTGCTGTCAATTTTATTTAACAAGATATCGTTATAGAGGATATTTTGATATAAGTGACCAATTTCGAGCCCCACAATCCCACCCTTTACCACTAATCTGAAAATTAATATTGGATTCAATACTAAAATACTAAGGAAAACCTTTTATTTGAATAAAAATGAGAGGAAAATGGTTTACAGCGTCAGCACAACAATATGGCATAAAATATTGATGAGGCGAAAGCAACAATTTTGCCTCTGAAATCAAATAAGGCTCCTATTACAGACGTTGCAATTCTTTATAGTCGAATCCAACAAATATTCTTAAAAATTTGGATCGTTGAGCGACTTTCAAAAGACTAGTGAAAATCGATTACGTGTCCAATATTTAAAGCCGATTTGTTATCAAAAGAGTAGTAGAGTCTGGTTCAAATAATTGAAAAACTGCTGGATATATGCCAGCAATGTCTTTCGAGAATACCATGGCAATTTTAGAATAGGATCCGAAACTATTGATTAAAGAGAGGAACCACATTAGGAGTTTTTCAGAATCAACTTTTGTTATCGCATAGATTGTTAGCATAGCTATCCTAGAATAAGTTGCAGATATTTCAAAGCGAAATTCGCGTTCTTTTAGATTTTAAATAAATAGCGTATTTACAAATGCACGGGGTCAGTCCCTTGCACGAGTGGAATAGTGCCTGTTGTAATTGTATTTTCAGTAATAAACCAATCATTATGAAATTTGGAGGTATGATTCTTTACAAAATTACCAAAAATATGAACCAACATTTGATATAATATGACATTCTTAACGGAATCATCCCTTGTGTGGGATCCGAGGAATCGATTTTTTGGCATCAATTGTATCTCGATATAGTGTAGAATATATAGGAAAAGTGATTTTTTGATATTCGAAGTCGTTCGGAGATTACAGTGTTAAACAGGTAAAATATCACATGCCAGGTTTGTCGATCGCCGTAATAAAGCGCATATTTATCGGTCCGAATGGCTTCGCTAAGATCATAGAAATTGAAGCTAAGGCTTAACTTGTGTTTCTTCAAGAAACCCAAGGTTTATGGACTAGATATAGCAGATTAATGGTCAGTTAAGATTTTATGGTTAAAAATCACATTCTACTTTTTAAATGCGTTTTTCTCGAAACTGAATGCTTAAAATCTGCTGCCTAGATATCCCAAAATCTATTTAACGAAATTCTTTGAAATTCTCAGGGCTTATTTAGAACATATTTCTACGATGCGCAAACTAGAATAATTGCGATTCAATCAGTAGTTTTTTTTATTAATCAAAGAAGTCTTGAAAAAACGCCAAAATTCACAAAAAAAAAAGTTTAACAAGGCACCAAAACTTTAGCTTTCAATATTTTTTTAACAATCCTAGTTTGCGGACTGTGGTTAAGTCTGCTAACAAGAACTTGTTAGCACAAATTTTTCCCGAAATATCGGTATTTGCAAGACTAAACATGCAAACCAACGAAAAAGAAACAACAAGTTTTTTTATTATTTCAAACTTAATCAGTTTTTATATTTCGAATGGTCGCAAACATCTGCTGAAATTTTGAATGCGTTTATCTCGGAAACGCGTTTTTCAAAACTTCTCCTCATTTCTCTCAACTACTGGATCGATTTTAATATTTTTTTTTATCAAAATAATTACAACACTCGTCATCATTTCCTAAACTAGAATATCCAAGATCCATTGACACTAAGTTTTAGTTAAAAAAATAAACTCGATTTTGAAATTCAATTTGTTAAATGCTGCCAAAATTCTACTTTCCAACCAATCCCATTAGTTCTAGTTCGGGCCATAGCTACATGTGCTCTAAGCAAAACTACATTTACACTTTCCTCTTCGGGTATATGGTTTACTCAAAAAAGCAGGAGAAATTGGAGCAAGACTCAAAAAAGGGCAATTTCAACATCAAATACAACCCTGTGTGCAACAACAACAATCGAATACATTTTTTAGTTTAATTTAATTCTTCTTTATCTTCAAAATAAAAAATTGCGGAGAAAACATAATTTTAAAAACACCCTACTAGTGTGAAAAGTGCCCTTAAGTCGCCTTTGTCTGACAAAGAATAATTAGAGGACAATTATATGCTAATCTTTCCTGGCTGGTAGAATCATCATCAACGGCGCAACAACCGGTATCCGGTCAAGGCCTGCCATAATAAAGAACTCCAGACATCCCCCACCAGTTCGATATCCATAAAAGCTGTCTGACGTCCTGACCTACGCCATCCGCCGCATACAGGCAGGGTCTGCCTCGTCTTCTTTTCCTACCATAGATATTGCCCTTACAGACTTTCCGGGCTGGATCATCCTCATCCATACGAATTAAATAACCCGCCCATCGTAACCTATTGAACCGGCTGACAGAATGTCATATATTAAGCCATTAAGCGTTATTTAATTGCTCGACCTGGTGGAATAAATCATAAAGTAAAAGACAGATGGGGGCGGAAATCTGAACTGCACTGTGGCATAGCTAAATGCATTATAACCATTTAATCAATAGGTCTGTTCTATCACAATCAAAAAATCTTTATTATAAGCTTAATTTCTCGTTTCGAAAGTTACATATGAGAATACAGCACTCATAGGAGTTTTTGAATACAAGTTCATAATTTATGACTACATAAATAATATAATTCTCGAGGAAACTTGAAATAAACTCGTCCAACAATTAATTCTATAATTAAATTAAGCGTATCTTAGTCCTACACTTTTTTATGAATTTTCAGAGACATTTTTCATAACTTTTATGTTTGCATTTTGCTTCGTAATTCTATAATTCTTGTTGAAAAAAGCGAAGTTCTATTGAAGGGTAAACCACAAACAAAATAAAGCAAACTTTGGGTTATTCTTTTTAAAAAAAAAAAAAAAAAACTAAACGAAATATCGACAATCTTAGAGAAATAGTGGGTAATACTACCGAATCCAAAGCTGTTCAAAACAAAACCGCAACTTCCCAATGTTTTCGCAAAGACATACTTGTTTTTGTCCATAGTTGCATGGTCGAATCCATAACTGCTACAATGTCAAAGATTCAGTACTGAAGCAGACTTCCCGCCCAGTGGAAGAGGCAGAAGCTGGTGTTGCTACCGAAGCCCCGGAAACCACCCGCCGTGCCCTCTTCATATCCCCTCTTAGACACCATGGGGAAGATGTTGGAGAGGATGATATACAACAGGCTGCTCCCATTCATCGAGCTTGCGGGTGGTCTTTCGGAGCGGCAATATGGGTGTCGGCGAGCCCGTTCTACGGTCGATGCAGTAGCAAAGGTCGTGGAATTGGCTCGAAATGCAATGGCCATGGGCAAATGCTGTGCTCTGGTGACGCTGGACGTCAAAAATGCTTTTAACTCAGCCAACTGGAGCTGGATTAAGGGCGCTTTGGCCAAACTGGGTGTTCCTAGCTACTTGGCTCGGCTCATCGAGAGTTACTTTTCGGACAGACTTCTCTAGTACGAGACGGACGACGGGCCGAAGGAGTACATTGTGACAGCAGGTGTGCCTCAAGGTTCGGTATTGGGACCGCTGCTGCGGAACATAATGTACGACGGAGTGCTTGGCCTTCGCGTGCCGGAGGAGACAACGCTGATTAGTTTTGCGGACGACCTGGCGGTAGTTGCAATTGCAAAGCATCCCGAGGACGTGGAGCTTTATGCAAATGAAGCCATTCATACCATCAAGTCATGGTTACGAATGGCCAAGCTGGACTTGGCGGACGAAAAGACGGAGACGGTCCTCATTACCAACCGTAGGAAGAACAACACGGTTACCATCCAGGTTGGTAATCGTGAGGTCGTCTCAAAATCGGTTGTCGGTGAGGTCGACCCTGCTATACGCGGCCCCTGTCTGGACGGGAGCGTTGAACCACGCTGTCAACCGGAGGAAGATAAGTTCGGCATACCGGCCAATTGCGCTAAGGGTGTGCAGCGCATTTAGGACGGCGTCGACGGAGGCAGTGTGTGTCATCGCAGGAATGATCCCTATAGATCTTCTAGCGGGCGAGGCACACTGGCTCTACGGAAAAAGGAAGGCAAATCCAGCCGAAGTGAATGCGGATTTCCGAAAAGCCATCAGAAGAGAGTTGGGTGGCAAGTGGCAACAACGATGGGATAACTCCGACAAGGGCAGGTGGACCCATACATTGATCCCGTGTATCGAGAAATGGGTCAACCGAAAGCACGGAGAATTGAATTACCACCTGGCACAGTTCCTTGCGGGACACGGTGGCTATAGGAAGTACTTGCATCGCTTCGAGTTGGACGAGTCTCCCAACTGTCCTGAATGCGGTGCTACACCCGAGGACCCGGAGCACGTTATGTTCCATTGTCCCAGATTTCTGCAGCAGAAAAGGAGGTTGAATAGCATCTTAGGGGCGGACATCGAGCCCTCGAACCTAGTGGAAGAGATGCTGAAGTCGGAGGAAAACTGGATGGCGGTAAATGAGGCAGTAGCCGTGGTGCAGACAAAACTCCTGGAGTTGGATCGAGCTCGGAAGGCGGCGCGACGGAGACGTGACATGGACGAGCTGGTATAGCGAACCAGAGCCTCCCCCGCGAAGTAATACTTCACGGTGGTCCCGCGGGTAGGGGCGGAAGAGTGGGGGTGCGAATCCCACACACTGCTGCAACCTGGCGCAGCAGCGTCTTTCTAAGATTTCCACCTCCATCCATAAAAAAAAAAGTACTGAAGCAGAAAGAAGTAGATTATGTATCATTTCGTCGCTAAGAAGGCTTTTTCGCTACGGTCGCTAAACAATTGGAACACCTCAATTGCACTCATATAGGTCAATAAAAGGTATAGCGCAATTTGAGTTCTTACGGATAGAGATAATTTAAACGAAACATTTTTTTCTCAATTTCCCGTAACTCGTAAAATGGTTTTCTCCCTTAAGTAAAATTTTCAAATGCTTATTTTGAAGTACTTGTTATTTTCTCATATGGCAGTTTACCATAATCCTCCAAGAAGATAGTCGTTAAGTTAGAATTGATTGAATGGTCAGTTCGAACACCAGCAATTTATTTCCAATGAGTCGCTACTATCTGCCGATTATTAGCGTACACAATGAGTAAATGTAATTATTTAAAGTACTTAAAAGTAATTCTTTTCTACATTATAATTAAAAGTTAGTTTTCAATTAAGGGTGAGGCCAAGATAAACAGTAGATGTCGACCATAATATACTCTTACCAATCAAGTCGAACGCATTCATTAACAACCCGAAAGACTTTCCTTACTCCATTTTCGAATTTTAGAATTGGAACAACTATATCATTCATCATATTATCGCGCAGAAGGAAGAGTATTCGTGGGGTTTTTTACTAGATATCGGAAATTAATAAATAAAGAGACGGGCATTAGTTATAAAATTGAGTTAATCATTCCCTTTTAGCGGCTCTATGAGGAATTTGAATTAGCTCGAACACGATATTGTCCATTAGCCTCGATAAGTATTTTCATTATCTTATGTAGCATACAAAGGGCTGTTCCAGACAAATTAGTTTTCTCTACTTCATTTTCAAGAAGAATATTATGTAGCGGGTAGCCAAGGAGCTGAGAAATGTTAAAAAATTCGTTTCCATACTTTCCGTTCCATACTCTAACGAGGATAGTATAAAGATTTTGGTATGGTTTGATATATTTTGTGAACCTATTATTGTATTGTGTCCGGAGGGCTCAGGGACGCTGGTGGTGGCAGCTAATGGTAGATTAGTGAGGAAAGCCGTCGAGAACTTCCCAACATCGAACATGTATGAAGAATGGTGTACTTCTGCATGGTTTGAACCAGACTGTCTGAGAGTCCGAGAGCATCAAGGGAAGCCGTGAGGGATTTAGGTACAATAAGTGTAGCTGGCAGTGTTATAAGGACTATAACCACTTTCTCGAGACGCCAAATTTCCTTGATTTCCTGAGCCAGTGGCTCATCGTTCATCTTTTTCTCCACGTATTTCCGTTCAATATTGCTATTATGGGGGATAGCAACATCAATATATACATAAAGTGACCCGCCTTATCAACTAACAGCACGTCAGGCATCAGTTAAAACTTGCCGGCCCCAATACATGCTGTAACCAAAACTATCGAGTACTGCCTGCGACTCGTATAGGTAAGCCGGACAGGTTCCCGTGATCAGCCCATGCATATATGCAAAGTTTTCATGAATCACCTTACACACAGTATTATGCCTGTTGGTGTATTGCACTGGCGCCACAAGAGTACAGCCAGAAATGAGATGGTCCAACGTCTCTAGCGCCGAACCACACATTCTACACAAGTCGTTTTTTCATTATGAGCCTTTTCGAATATTCCAATCCATTATAATGAGATATTATTCGAAAGAGTAATACTAAATGAAACCACCACAATCATATTACACTTTTAAGATTCTAAGAATCGTATTAAGTTGAATTTTTTTACTCATAATCGCGGGTGGCGAACACGCCATCCTGAATTGCACACATAAATCGTTTCGCCTCAGCAAAGAGCTCCCCAACATATACTCATCAGTTGGATAAATGGCTACCAAAGGCAATTCACGTGTTTACCGTGCATTGCCTTCGACTTCCATTCATCGATCCGCTCTAGGTCTGACTTCATCCCACTCAGAGGATTGAAAGATCGATCCTTCAAGTGGATTCAGCCCACAATCTGCCTAACAAACAGCCGCATCCAAGGGACTCCCGTGCTCTTTCTGTAAAAATAAGCGCCTAGCAGCGGTGATGTTGGTCCGCCATGTCAACCATGTCCCTGCCTCCCATGTCACAAGGTCGGTTCATTCACTCCATGGCAAAATTTATATGATGGATTTGAAATTTGGAGATAATAGTCCGTATCCTCCGGCCGCTGCACGTTGTCCAGGGCGGTCTTCCGAATGCATAAGCCAATGAAGGGATAGCGAACACGTTCAGTGCGCTTATTCTATTTTTCTCCAGAGATGCGATTTCGGCACCAAAATCACACGTCGCAGAAAATCAGACAGCAGAACATCCTTCAGATCACCAACTCGAGCATGGGTTCTTTGCAGAATTCCTAGGAATTAGTAGAAGTCTGTCTCGGCCATAGCTTCGATGTGCAGGTCACCAATACTGTATCCGGCATGCGGCTTTTAATGTCCTTTGCGGATGGCTATTCTAAATTCCATTCGAATATCAAATCGACTAAACATGTCTACTATTCGTAACAGACTTATAAGGTCGTCAATACCAGCAGCAGCTGTCAAAACCATTGCCTATTAACAACCTTGAAGTCGATAATGAGTTCGAAATCCTTTGACACAACTCAACAGGCCTAATGCTCCTCGGACAGAATGTTATTGGTCTCCAGGGGCCCATCGACCCTTCCACTAATAATGGACGTTATGAATTTGTAGAGGGTTGTTAAGCAAATGATCGGTCTTGGGTCCGCAGGGCCCTGCACCGCGTCTTTTTTAGGGACAATTTAGGTCATTCCCGCAATAGGGAAAGGTGGAAATTCCTCAGGCCGACTAATAGCCTGATTTATGCTATGTGCCAACCGACTGTGTACACTGGTAATTTTTTATGCCAGAAATTCTGCAACCGATCCAAAACAGGACCACTCTAGTTCTTCGAGCTGTTTATGATTCGGCGAACCTCTTCGTCGGTAAAATCCGCGAAATTCATGCCAGGCGTAGTGGCAGGACGGGTGCATTCAGCGATTATCCACTCTGTGTGCTTACCATGCGCGGATATCCCCCAAAGTCCATCGCAATATTTTTCGTTTCCGTCACAGAAAACTGTACTGTCGCTCGCTCTGTCTTGTATTCTCACTCTGTCGGGATTCTTTGAAAGATCTGAAAAACTCCGATGGTTCCTCGGGTACGTTGCATTCTGAGTGACTTTCCCCATACCGTCCGTAACCGACTGCATACGAGACTAAGTTTCTGCTTTGGTGTGTCCAGAATTTCAACTACGAATGTCTCGCGGGGGTAGCATAGTTCCTGTAAACTGGCTCCGCTGGCATTGCCAGTGCTGATTTGAATCAGCCTAGCAATATCCTGTCTTAGTGAGTCCCGCCGACGTTCCAGACGAATTTTCCATAATTGCGTCGCGACTATGGCTGATATGTCTCTACTGCAACTACAATCAATAATGTATTGTGGTGCAGTTGCGGCTGTCAGATTGCACGAACAGAGAATCCGCTTTCGCGTTATGGGTTTGAGTGACCGAAGGTGGATCTCTTCGGTCACTCATAGTCGCGACGCAATCTCATCATTGATTTCAGATGAAATTCTCGGAGTTCCTGGAGATGCATAGAGGCTAGGAATACCTGGTCTATGCAAAGAATCTATCTCCAAAAATTCTATAGACTCTCCTTGGAATTCGTCCCGAACCTCAACGGAGACTTCAAGCGGACGGTGAAGAAGGGTGCTTCGGGGTATACTAAGGCTGTTACTCGCAGTGCGGCGTGGTGTTGTTGATGCCACCGCTTCTATCCCATAGAATCTTGCTCACCAGTTTCTGGGTTGACCTCAAAACGAACACGTTCCGTAATGATGGCTGCAATTGTTTCCCTGTGAGTAATGAAGCGGTACTGGTCTGCGACTCGCTGTATAGACGCGTGCCCGTATTACGTGTTATTTGTAGGAGAGTATTTGTAGAGAATATTCTCCTTTGGCGAAAACGTGGATTGGTACCCACGATGGTACCTACACTACCAGACAATATCTCTACCTCCGCGTGGTGGTCGGCGGGATTTCTTTCTTAAGGACAAGCTGCAGACAGTGAAGAATGAAGAATGGCGGGTCTCCCGTGCCTGAAAACGGGACAAATTGTACTAACTGTCTTCCAGGTTGGAGGTTGGGTGCGGCTGACACGGAACACAACTTATTGGAAGCTGATGAAGGGAACAAATGGTTCCCCAAATATCGGTATTTGCAAGAATAAATATCTACACCAACGAAAAAGAAACAACAAGTTTTTTATTATTTAAAATAATTAATCGTTGGAAACACCGCATAATTACACTCAGATTATTAGAAGCGACAAAAGGAGCCTCGGACTGGATGGATATTACAATGTCGAATCCGGCAACGGAAACCGATGAACGATTTCCGCATTTTCACATGGAACGTACGCTCCCTGTACCAATATAAAACCGATGCAACAACGTTTCAAACGATGCGCTGGACAGGGAACCCTTTTCGGGAGAAGAGCCACTACACCATATATTATAGTGGTCGTCCGGTAAATCATGTGCTCAGAGTAGGTCATATTCAGCCAAAAAATGAAACCTGTTGTTATCGGCTTTGAAAACATGAATGAACGGTTGTGAATTCTGCGTTTGCGAGAAAAATTTCAAAATACAAGGCTCATAAACTTTCACGCCCTTACGAGGCAGTAGAACTAATTCTCGAAGCTTGTCCCAGATATGATATCTAAATCATACTAGGTATTCAGACGATACGTTGCCTCCCATAGCTTACATAAAAATACCAATGATAACAGACTGCGGATTATTCAGTTAGCAATATCGCACGAAATGATTGTTAGAAGACTTGGTGGGGATTATCCTCGAGACCATTCGACATCAACAACGGTCTAAGACAAGGAGATGCCTTATCGTGCACCCTTTTTAACTCGGCCCTGGAAAAAGTGATCCATCATGCCCAAGAAAATACAGGCTTTAACTGTTCCGTTCACAACGTCTCACCATAGGGCCAAAGCTCGTACTATACAAGACAATGTCTTGCAGGTCCTCAGGTATTCCTCGGGTTCTCAGTAAAGAAATTGCGAACTCTTAGCTGCGTTTGACAGAGGAGAATCCTCCAGAGAATTGTTGGCCCCATTAGATAAGGATGGACGATTCCGTAGCATACATAACGACGAAATCTTTGAGCGATACCATGACTATCTGGTTGTGGACAAAATTCGAGCCAATAGGTTGCGATGGGCGGGTCACTTTATCGATACAGGTGAGGATGATAAAACCGGGAAAGTCTACATTGGCAACGTCTACAGTATAAAAAAAAGATGTGGCATACCCTGTATCAGAAGGGACGATGGTCTCGGCCGACTGTTAAGGATATCGGATTGGTGGACCTCAGCGCAAAACTGGGATGTCTGGAGTCCCTTATTAAGGCAGACCTCGATCGGATACCGTTTATTGCCCCGTTGATGATGATTTTGCCTGGTATACTAACGTTTACCGCGTCTCATAAAACATCGATAAAGTAGGGTATCCCTTCAACAATTTGAGTTGACTTTTTAGTTTCTGATAAATTTAAAGAATCAAGAGGGTTTAAAATTAGCGAAATCTAATATAAAGACTATTGGAAGGTGAGATGACGAGTAATTAATATTGATATACAAATGACCCAAAAACTTAAAATAAAATATTCCATTGTGACCCCCCATTCATGTGAGCTTACTTTGTTGTAGTATTTACGAATTGATATGGGATGATGACATCATACACGTTGTAAAATGCACGAAATTCACAACAAATGGCAAAATTTCACCTTCTATAATAATAATCATTGGCGCAACAATCCATATTGAATCAGGGCCTTGAAGTGTGTTAGAGTACTTCATTCAAGACCGTAACGGTACACTACAGTAGACTGTAGGGGGCAATGTGGTCAGCATTGCGCTCGCCCGAGATTATTACCCTGATTTGACTCAGGTACTCATTCACAGCTGAATCGACTGGTATCCGACATCAAATCACGATACACATTCCACTACCACCAGTGAGATTTGAACCGTGACCTTCCATACGACAGCCTTGCGCAATCAGCTATCCGGACACATCAATTTGTTAATAATAGTTGGATTTCTTCGTCAAATTTGAGCAAATTGTGCTTTATGTCGTCCTTTATACAATTGCAAAATTTTGTAGTTCTAGCATGAACTTAATGGGGGTTTCCAGCTGAATTTCTAAAATATACTAATATGCTATTATTAGCTTTACAGACAGACCGATGGGCAGACATCGAATCGATTCTAATAAGATTTTGTTTCACACAAAACCTTAAAAAGGAAATATATGGTAATTAGTAAGTTTGTATAAATAAAGTGAGCCGTTTGGAAGTAATAAATTTCCGGACGCAAAAATTTAGTTTTTCTCTCCCAAAATTTTGCTGTTTAACCAAATTATTCTTGAATCCTCATTTTACTGCGATAACATTTTGTTAGCATCATCAAGTGTTCAACGTGCAGTAGTTCTAATAGGTAAAATGGAAACCCGCTCACTGAAAATTATCCCAAATACCTGAACCCAAAGACAAAAAATTATAAAAACCCATCATAACTACTAGATACACCACATGAACAATTTTCGTTAACTTTGATTCAGTGAAAGATACCATTAACAATTATAATTATAGTGATTGGGTTTTTTATGAGGGGTTCGTAACAGCAGTTGAAAAAGTAAAATAAGTAGAAAAAAAATTTGACTGCCATTTTAGGTGTTACTGTAACTTGCTAAAATCATCGTAACCTGAAACAAGTTTATTCAAGTTTATTTATTAGAAAAAATCCTAACTTCACTAAAAATATTTTATTTATTGACGAATGTCGTTTTACTCAAAAACGGACCTTTTATTTTCATAGTAAATGGAGGTGAATTGAAGTGTGAAGCATATTACCAACAATTATAGAATTCAGAAGCTTGGCAAAACGATTGACAGGCGAAGGGTATAAATCAAGTGCCGCTCGATTATTAGAAAATGTGCCACTTAATTGAAAAAGTAGGATGTGATTTCACAAGGACAGGGAACTTCCACATATTTTCAGGGATGTTGCTTCTTAACGACGAATATGAATGGTAAATAGGCCGTTATGAACCAGTACGATATCCTCTAAGATCGCCTGAATGAAATCCACTAGACTACTTCCTATAGTTATATTTGAAAGAGGTGGATTATAGGGTGACTCAGAGGTCTTTGGAGAAGTTTGTCCTAAAATTACTAATGTAAATGCACACATATCAAGCAGAATGTTATCAAAAGCAGTACGTAATTTATAAGGCGAAAGACATTAATAGACACATTCAGAATACAATTATCTTTGAATTTTAATTCATAAAAGTAGCGGCTAGGTCCTTTCTGTCCGTTAGGAGCAAATTTCTTCATTTCTATCCAAAATTCAGCGTTATTTTCCTATTTTTGGTTTGCCTTTGCAGGTTTGTAACTGCCACAAATTGAGTATTTAAAATAAAATGAACATGATTTTATTAGAAAACAAGGCGGGAAACCGGAACTTCGGTGCTGCAAGTATGAAAGGTTTTGTTTGTTTCTTGTGTAAGTATATTTGAGTGCATTTGTACACAGCCCGTAGTGTATATGCATTTACCATGTCACACTACTCAGTTTCTGTGATATTGATATTTAGTACTTTAGGTTGCAGTAAATATACAAGGTCAGAAAACTTTGAGCTACTGTAACTTTGTTATTAATAGTACGATTTTGATTAAGCTTGGGGATACCATGCTTCATAATATAGTCTACATTGCTCCAATGTAACTCTTGGATAAACTTAAGGCGATTTCCCCAAAAACATAGTAATATACTACTATTAACTTAATTTGAGCAGATATCAATATGGAGATTATTTTGAAACCTCGACACTGTATGGAGGCACCTTCATAATTTTTTTCAAATTTTTCCTTTTGGTAGTTTCTCAGAATGGGTCCATTAAAGAAATCATCACCTTCAACCCCCCCGCGTTGGTCGCCGTTTCAAGAAATATCAAAACTAACACTGGCATCGAAAACTACTAATCAGGAGCTTTCATTTTATACCCAACACGATTATATTCTGTGAAAAGATCTCAACGGAGAAAGATGTATCTTATTACCCCACCTCTCACCTTTCCACCAATTTTTCGTGTCCATCGCTTCTGAGGAAAATGCGTGTGGCAAACATTGAACCGATTTTAATAAGGTATTGTTTGACAAAAAAACGCTAAAAAGAAAGATTCACCTTTTTGCAAAAAGAAGAACACAATGTTCTTTTAAAATTCAAGAAAAATTGTGTTAAACCACACAATTTTGTGAGCGAAAAACAGAATCTTTGTGTTAGGAAATTTATTATTATACTTCCAAACGGCTCGCTTTATTTATACAAACATACGTTCCTATTTGAGACGAAAGTGTACGCTTCGATCTGGCGTTTATTTCAATAGCCTAACTAGCATAGTCGGGTTATTGCGATTTTATTATTTTAAAAATGAATCTTATTTTAACAAATCAAGATACGGTATATTTTTTGCTTAGAATTACATAAGGAATCACCTGGGATATCGTTTGTCCGATTGTTTTGAAACACCCTGTATTTATATATCTGCATCTGAAGCAGAATAATAAAACGTGAACGCTTCTCGAAATGGTCCAAGGGACCATTGAAGCACATCATTAGGAACTGTCACGAGATGGCAGCATTCTAAAGAAAAAATTGTCAAGACAATTTCTGGATACATCAGCAAACCAAAAAACGGTCTCAATGCAGACAAACTTGTTCATATATTTTGACTTTCACCGACTTATTCATCGATAATTTTTGCATCGAGTTACTGGCGTCTACGACAAGGTCTTGGAGTTTCTGCCAAATGGCCCTCATCCAACTAAAGAGGGAAATGTGAGCAACTGGTTGTTGGTCCTTACTGCATAAAAGCTTCTCAACCACTATAAAGCAGATTTTGGTAAAAAGGTTAGTCCTAGAAAATGGCTTCTATTCGCGCGGTTTGGACCAAGCAGACATTCTGCTCAGCAAACTAAACGCAGCCTCAGCATGCAAGCCAAGAGCCAAATATTGCAACAATATTCGTTTCGAAAAAGACAAATTACATTGAAATAATAAAAACTTGTTTCTTTTTCGTTGGTGTGGGTATTTATTCTTGCAAATACCGATATTTCGGGAACCACTTGTTCCCTTCATCAGTGCAAACAAGTTCTTGAACCCAACTTGTTTGCACTGATGAAGGGAACAAGTGGTTCCCGAAATATCGGTATTTGCAAGAATAAATACCCACAAAAACGAAAAAGAAACAACAAGTTTTTATTATTTCAATTAATTAATCGTTGGAAACACCGCATAATTTCACTCTGACAAATTACATGTTCATTCCACCTGTCAGCGCAACTCCAGTCGAGGAGGCAATAAAACGAATGAAATCGGGGAAGCCACGGGACCTGACGAAAAAGAAAGGTAGTCCAGCAGAATGTTCAAATTACCGTCCAATACGGTTACTTTCCCATACCACGAAGACGCATTCTTGACAACCGTATTCACGAAATTGTGAAATAACCGTAAATTAAGCCGGATTTGCCCAAAAGTGCAGAACGACTGACGCAATACACGCTGCGCGGTTACTCATGAAGAAACACCTTGAGAAGAATCGCCCTCTTTACATTGCATTTCTGGATCTAGAGAAAGCATTTGACCGTGTGTCACACGAACACATCTGGTATGCTTTACGAAAACACAGTGCCAGAAGAATTCGCACGCTGGATTCAATTGCTCTACCACGATCCCAAAAGTAAAGTTCGAAGTATGCCCGCTTCGTGTTTCTGTTGGTGTTCATCAAGGAAGCGCCCTCTCATCGCTCCGCTTTGTCCTTGTTATGGACACCGTCACACGGGATATCCAACGTCCAGCGTCCTACACACTGCTTTATGCAGATGATGTTCTCCTAGCACAATCACAGTCAGTGGCAGTAATCTGCCCAGAGCTGAGCGATTTAAATACCTCGGGTCAAGTTATCAGCTAATGGAGAACTGCGTTATCAAAATTGCTTAATGCATTAACGCAACCTTGATGAAGGCATTCCACAACTGGTGTTCTTTGTGATTAACGTATCAACGAACGTCTTAAATCAAAAATTTAACGCAATGTCATCCGTCCGGTCGACCTCAATGGTTCTGAGTGTTGGCCAAAAATAAAAGATAATAAACGGCGTCTTGCGGTAATGGAGACGCAGATCTTGCGTTGGACTAGTGGCGTGACACGTTTTGATCACATCCGAAATGAGAATATCCGCGATCGTTATGAGGTTGCACCGATCGTGGAAAAATTGCGAGAGAGGCGTCTTCGATGGTATGGTCACGCTATTCGTGCTAACGAGAATTCACTTGCCAAGATTTGTCTAAACATCGAAGTCGATGGTAAGCGACCAAAAGGAAACAACGGTGGCTTGATACGCTGGATGGGGATTTAAAAGCCTCGAGATTGCACCCAGATCAGGCATTCGATGGAGCCAAATGCTATTACCGATCACAACGAGCCGACCACGCTTGTAAACGGGACACAGGCTGAAGAAAAAGAAGATATGCTCATTCTCTTAATCTAAGTTCGTGAACCGCAACGTTTGGAAGTTCCAATAGGATTTCTAGTCTGTAAGTTATGCATTACGATTTCTATAAAATTGGGAGGATGGGATGGTTTACATAGATTTTCATCCACCAATTCCGGTCGCATAGGCATATTATGCCTAGCATAACAGACGGACAAAAAATTCGTTACTCCACCTCTCGCACTGTGTATGTTATCCTAAATCCTAAAGTTATTGATAATTACTATTGTTCGCATCCTCCTCAACAACTAGCTGATACAGCATCAAATTCTTCGCATCGCGTCCTTCCTGCTCGAGCACCTTTTTCATTTCCATTTCCGCAGATGAGCATCTAAAACAGGGAAATGAAATCATTATTCAAGTAATCGATTTGTTCGCCGCCTGTCTTGCTAAAGCCTATCCAAAATTCAGCAACTTCCGCAACAATGAATCTACCAAGTGAGTCACAATAAGATGCTAATTCGCGGCAGCACTCAAAATCGTTTTGTTTTCTACCAGGTGGGTGCTGTGCGAGGGCGCATCGGGTACAAATTTTTCACGCCATAAAAAAACAACGAAATGACTGAATGCCGGAATTGACTCGAATCGCAACTAGAACTCACCTGGAGCTTTGGACGGTAGAATGAATATTTCGTGTAGTGTGCGGTAAGCAAATGGCCAATTTGCAATGAAAATACTTTGGATTTCTTAAGATGAAATCATGGGAAAATTTGATACCAGACAAACTGTCTTCTCGCTACCTTGCTTTTTATAAATAAAACGCAGCTGTGAGAAATGTCAAAATAAGTATTATTGAGAGAAGTTAGGAATGTATGTGAACGCCGAGCTGATGGTTCAAATGTATGGATAGGGCGGCAAATTGCTTGATGGGCGGGAATAGGTTTTAAATATTAACCGATGTGAAATGCCATTGGGAGATTCTTTCAGGTAGGTAAAAATAATTCGAAATCTAGGTGGTAAACGAAAAAAAGCTACCAAAGCTACCATTTATAATACGAAACCATCAAAAGACAATGAATAGTGCTTGCAGTAATGGAGACGAAGATGTTGTTGGACTAGTGGCGTGACACTTTTGATCACATCCGAAATGAAGATATCCGCGATCGTTATGGGGTTGCACCGATGGTGGAAAAATTGCGATAGTCGTCTTCCATGGTATGGTCACGCAATTCGTGCGTGATTGGTCCGAACAGCGTAGTCGATGGTAAACGACCAAAAGGCTGGCCGAAACAACGGTGACTTGATACGCTGGATAGGGATTTAAAAGCCGCGAGGTTGCACCCAAATCAGGCATTCAATGGAACCAAATGGCGAAACCGATCACGACGAGCCGACCCCGCTTGTGAACTGGACAAAAGCTGAAGAAAAAGAAGAATCAAAAATATTAGTTTAAAGACAACGATCAATTCCAACTACATTAGATCTACTAACTGGGTGTAGTTTTTAAATCTGTTACAGGTTATAGGAAGAAGAACATCTAAACGTGTGAAATAACAATTTAACAATAATATTTGGAACAGTACAACATCGTCTCCTTTTTCTAGAATGCCTTCACTTCGCCAGTAGTCCTTCACTGAGTAGCTCCCTCTTCTTTTTTTAGCAATGCGTTTTTCGTCATGGATCTTTTTGCAACGATAGAAGTCATGCACCAATTCCTAGAGTGTCCGGTCGATACATGGAATGATGACGTACTCGTAGGCGTTTACTCTTTGATTGGTAATCTTGATGAATTCATCTAGAGTCACGAATAAAGTTTCCAGCGAGGCCAATCCAAAGAGAAATTTTACAATTTCTTCAACTTCTTCGAAGCTTGGGGCCTTCACCTTTTAAAGGTTTGCCGATTAGTTAGCTGAAATTACTCACTCAACATATATAGTATATCAAAAATTAAAATTCTTTGACGCGTTTGGCCTCTGTGGGTGTCTGGTTTGGATCATAGCTTTGAGTTTGAGAACCGGGCTAATCGAAATTAGGAGAATCGCCGTGCCGTCACCCCAGCCCTATTCTGGGAGGGACTTAGGTCTACGATTCTTATCAGATTCCTCACAAAACGTCTCCTAAACCTATCTTTTTGTTTTCCTGAAAATCTTTGAGTTGATTTTGCTCTAAGAAAGGAAAGCTTCAGTCCGTCTTAGTAAATTTCCCCCATTATATTGGAAGCAACAGGGGGTGAACGTTTAGGTTGAAGTGGGCCGAAACAAGGCGGAATAAAGGAATCCGTTCAGAGCTAATCCTTCTCCATCCTTCCCGAGCACGTTAAATTTTTTCTGATTGTGTCCCCTCTCTTATTAGGTAATTTGGCAGTTTAGCTCCTTTGGGATTGGAATTTTCGGTGCTATCAATTCGCCTCGAGACGTTACGTTAGAGTGTTAGAGAGTGGGTTTAGTTTTTTTGACTATTAAGTCAAGGTACGTGATAAAATCTCTATGTCCTGACAGGGAGGTAATATTTGAGAACCAAAAACTTCAGCCCCTCATATTATTTTGCGCAGTGGGTGTTCACGATCTTTGTGAGGTTAGTTAAGATAAATGCATTTCCAGATTTTAGACAGGGAAACGAAAACGAATTTAGCCCTGTTAATGTGTAGGACAGAAATCACGCTTTCTAGATATACAAATTGATCGACGCCTTTGATGCTCTGCCCAATAATGGAGATACGGAGAATGCGATGACCCGTAAGACTGAGAACCTTGGTTTTATTAGTGTTTATCTTCAGTCCAAATCTACTTCACTCTCTTTACAAATCCAGAGCCATTTGGCCAAGGATCAAGGTCCCGGAGAGAGAACAAACAGATGTCATCAGCGTAGTCGAGGTGTTTGAAGAAAGATGCCATCGCCCATTGAATTCCTCCGATACCAATCAGTGGCAGATGCAGTACTCCATATCAAAAGCTTTTTCGAAATCGATGAAGAGCAGGCGCAATTAAATCTAAATTTCTTGCACTGCTCCAAAATGACCCGTAGGCTGTTGATATGGTCAATACAGGAGGATCCGGAGCGGAAACTGACCTGCTCTCCCTCGATCTAGCTTTCGGGATGTTACTTAATGCGTTCCAGGATTATTTTAGCCATTATATTTGCGACGGCCGGGAACATGCAGATACCCCTCCAATCGTCACATGCAGAACGGGTCCCCTCCATTAGGATCTCAACGATCATCCTATCTTCCACTCTCTGGAAAAGGTCTCGGATTCCCAAGATTTCCTTACGAGTTGAAGTAGTAGATTTGCAGTAACAGCAGGTGCAGTGATAAATAACGCTGCGGGGAGATCATCAAGCCCAGCGATCTTACACCGTTTGAGTGGTGGTGGTTTGATGGTCGAAATGATTTCTTTTTCGCTTGGAGGAACAGTTCGCATTCGTTTGTTACGATGACTAGCTATTTGATACACAATAGAAGGTACCTTGCCGAATGGAATAGGTTAAGAACCGTGATGAAGTGATCTTTCTATCCCTTCAGTTGTTCATCATCGTGGATGAGAAATCGACCATTAACGTGTTTCACAGAACCATCGAAAGATTTGCGACCACATGCAAGCTCTTTCGGGTTGTTGTATACGGTTCTGAAATCATTCCACTCTTCGACATCTTCCGCTCCCCTGACCAGTGCAATGGCAAATTCTCTCTTCCCAAGAAGACATTTCATTTGGTATCGGAGTTCGGACGCGTTACGTGCGCCATCACTCGCAGTGATCAGTAGAGCGGTCAACCCCTTCTTCTTCTTTTTCTTCAGCCTTTGTCCCGTTCACAAGCGGGGTCGGCTCATCGTGATCGGTTTCCCCATTTGGCTCTATCGAATGCCTGATCTGGGTGCAATCTCGAGGCTTTTAAATCCCCATCCAGCGTATCAAGCCACCGTTGTTTCGGCCTGCCTTTTGGTCGCTTACCATCGACTTCGATGCTCAGATCAATTTTGGCGAGTGAATTCTCGTTGGCACGAATTGCGTGACCATACCATCGAAGACGTCTCTCTCGCAACTTTTCCACGATCGGTGCAACCCCATAACGACCGCGGATATCCTTATTTCGGATGCTATCAAAACGTGTCCCGCCACTAGTCCAACGTAACATCTTTGTCTCCATTACCGCAAGACGCCGTTCATTGTCTTTTATATTTGGCCAACACTCGGAACTATAGAGGACAGCAGGACGGACAACATTGCGTTAAATTTTAGATTTGAGACGTTCACGATTTCGCAGTGCACAAAATCTTACGACGCCACTTTGGGACGTGGCCGACGGCCTGTGTAGCGCCCGAGAAACCACCACCACTGTCAAGCGACTGCTTGCTGCTGTTATATCAGCGGTCGATGTGGAACTTAGGGGGCTGCCACCCCCCAAACCTGCGAGAAGTGGTGGACGCAACACGCAAGCGAAGATAAGATACCATCGGATGGTTATTCCCCTCGAGGCCGATGGCAGTACCTCTCTTGTTACGCAAATCCAGGGGACAACTCCTAAATCTGCCAGTGATCGCGAAGTGGTCGATCTGATTGCTCGTATGGTGTGTTGAGACCCAACTGGCTTTATAGCAGGCTCTCTGTTCAAACAATGTGCCACCAATAACAAGGCGGTGGAAGTTGCAGAAATGCGCGAACCTCCCACCATAGTTACGGTCACCAAAATCGTGTTTCCTCATCACATGTCCGAACAAGGTGTTTTCAGATCCCACATTGGTATTCACCTTTAGGAGGCCTCCTCTAAACTGCGCTTAATTGTTCGTAGAAAATATCCTTTTCCACTATATCGGAAGTCTCCGTTTGCCCGTATTATTGTACAATTATGATGCTCCTTAATCTGGACCGGAATGTTGTAGTTAGAATATGTCCGAAACCCACCAACATGACACCGGATACGCGTCTGAGAACACATGGCTTTCCAGAGTGCGAAAGCACATTGCTTCAAGAGGGAGTGGAGTACTCTCCAGTTGGAGGACGCGAGCATTGTGAGGAATCTTACTGCCGTTGTCGAGGAGCATGTGCAAATTCCAGAAGCCAATCAGAGTTCGTTTTCGATAGGCAAATGATAAGGAAATGGCAAACGAAAATGGAAGAAAATAAAAAACTCATTTAAAGAGTACATGGGGCTGTATATTGCCAAGGCTGGCTTCAGAAATTCCAATGACGGGAATATTTCAGGAGGACTTCTTCGAATCCACTTTGACTTTGAGAAATCAGGTTGTGGCCGAGATACGAATTTTGGAGGCCTCACCAGATTCATGCTCCTCCACGGAGAAATCTGTGGAAGATAGGCTCTCCACTTCAGTGGAGAACCTACACCCGGTGTCTACTGCGCGGTCAGCTAAAAACGATAGTACAGCCACTCTCTTAATGAGAGGAACTGGAAATCTGACCGAAAGGCTGCGTTCTGATGTTAAAATTGATAGAGACAACCATGGTGAGGCAGTGGAATCGGAAACGGTTTCATGGCTATGAATCTAAGAAACGAAGAGAAACGGTTGAGGGAACTATATTGGGCGGGCCTACCAGGGATGGAGCAGTCCAGGGTGCTTATTGGGGCATACGAACCCATGCGTACAAAGGATTGCTTAAACCTCACCAAAAAGAACCTCCGGTCGAGGCATCTGGGAGAACACTTTATACCAGATGCAAAGCTGAAACATCTGGAAGTGGGGAACAGTTGCGGTGCGAACGCTCAGCAGATTTGTTGGGGAAACAAGAAATGCACTGCTAGAGGAGAGAAGCTGTTTGATTTTATCACTTCAGCTGGTCTGATGACGTTCATGGGGCCAAGAAGAACTGAAGTCATTGACTTAAAAATCTTCACTTCAAAAGTTGTTAGAGTTGATTAGAGACTGGCAAGTGCTAGTTGAAACCTCACTTTCAGTGGAGTCCCCTAGAAAACTAAAGACTCCTTTGGTGATAGAAGATCAATTGAAAACTCTGAATCGCACACTTTCCCGAGGCCAAGATGGTAAAACAGTTTCATGGTGAAAGCGAGAACTGAAAATACTCAGGAAATCAACCAGAAGACATCTAAATTGTGCTTGCAAAGGCAATAAGAATGAAGGCTGGTTAAACTTCCGGAACTCACAGTGAATGAATATGAATATAAAAGGCTCATAAAAAGTTCGAAATGAGACTCTTTTAGAGAATACTGTGAACTGGAAAGTGAAAGAGAGACTTCCAGGCTGTGCAGAGTCTTTAATGGGTGAGGTGAGGCGGCCAAGTTGGATGTTCTTTGAAAACCGGATGGTACTTTCACGAACTCCAGAATGGAGTCTATACAGACTCACTTGGAAGTGCACCACCCGGGAGAACATATCTCAGAAATGGGGGAAAGAGAATTGGCGGTTTTTGCAAACACGAAAGTATTGCAAAAGGATTTGGGGCACTGTGCGAAAAGGCGAGAGTGCTATAGTATCGTTTGAACACTTCAAAGCACCTGGCATAGATGGCATCTACCCAGCCATGCTAAAGGAGGGTATAGAGCACTTAGACCAACTTCTAAGAAATACTTTTCGAGAATGTCTTTCTCTGGGCTACGTGTCTTCCTCTTGGTAGAAGGTTAAGGTGGTCTTCATACCTAAGCCTGGGAAAGATAACTACTCAAACCCAAAGAACTTAAAGCAAATCAGCTTAACTTAGTTTCCACCGAAATGTCTGGAGAAACTGTTTGAGGGTTACTTTCACAAGAAGGCGCTAAGGTCGTATCCATTAAATGAAAACCAACATGCTTACCAACGTGGAAAGTCTTGTTAGTCTGCTCTTCACTCCCTCGGAACAGTTGGTGCTTCAGGCATGGACTTTCAATGGTATTATTTACAAAAAGGAGGAAACTGATTGGTCTTTGCATTCCAGAGATGAGGCATACCGCAGAAGTGAAATATCTGGGAGTTATTCTAGACAAAAAGCTTCTTTGGAACAAACATGTAGACGTAAAGATGAAACAAACTCTCACAGTTTATGGGCTGCGTAGGCGGACCTTTGCCTCGACCTGGAGACTTAGGCTTTAGGTAGTAATATGGATGTATGTTGCTATCATTAGGCCGCTGTTCACTTATGTAGCCGTAATGTGCTGGGTTCAGATGAAACAACAGAGTTTTCGCTGTAAACTAGCTACGCTGCAAAGAACTGTGTGTATTACCGGTGCTATGAGCATGACATCCGGGGCAGGTTCTCCCTCCCTACTCAATCTGCAGCCCTTGGATTTGTTTATTCAGAGCACTGCAATGAGAGCAGCTCATAGACTAGTTCGATTAGATCTATAGGGAAACAATGGACATAGGGAGCACAGAGTATTGGAGAGTTATTGGGAGAGCTGAATCAAGTTTTCGAAATGCCTTCTGATTCTCGGATCCCCATACATCCGCTTAGTAGAAGATATGAAGTTATCCTGAAATGAGGAGATAAATGGGACGAACCAGAAGAATGCGTGCCAGCATATACTGATATCTTCTATACCATTGGCTCAAAAACAGCACAGAGTTCTAGAGCAGGAATCTACTTCTCGAATAAAAACGAGAAATGGGGCTTTCCCTTTGTACAATATACAACAGTCTTTCAGGCGGAATTGTATGTTATCCTAACGGCGGCAACCTGAATGATTGACAAACGGTTGAAGGGCACGCTCATCGCAATCTATAACGAGAGTGAAATTGCGGGCGTTGAGTAGTCCTGATTACTTTAAAAATCGATCAGGCACGTAGAAATCGATTGAACTCTGTTTCTAGGTTCAATACGGTGGAACTATTCTGGGTACTCGGTCATTGTTTTGTAGAGGGAAATGAAATCTCGGATTGATCCTGACTGGTCATAATTCACTTCTCCAAGATAATACGTGTCCATCCTGTAATGAGGAAGCGGAATCCACAGAACATTTTCACTGGGAGTGCCTCGCCTATGCACGCATAAGACATCAGATTTCTGGTGCTGCAACTGCAACTGCAACGGGTAGCATCACATCCATTAGCGGAAATCTGGCGGTACAAACGAATCTGGGATATTCCATTAGACGAGGGAATCGAGCACAATGGACCACTAGGGTCTGAATGCCCAGGCTTTGCCTCTCCCTCACCTCAAACACACACATGTATGAAGTGCATCGGTTGAAAACACGTTTCCTAAATAAACAAATTGATTGACGCTTCCGATAATAATAATCGTTGGCGCAAAAATCCAATTGGATCAGGGCCTTAAAGTGTGTTAGAGCACTTCAGACCGGTACATGGGTACACTACAGGATTACAATACTCTGTAGGAGGCCATGTGGTCAGCATTGCGCTCGCCAGAGATTATTACCCTGATTTGATTCAGGTACTCATTCACAGCTGAGTCGACTCTTATCCGACGTCAAATTACGATACAAATTCCACTGCCACCAGTGAGATTTGAATCGCGACCTTCGGTACGACAGCATTGTGCTCTAACCACCCAGCTATCCGGACGCCTTCGATGGTCTGCCTATTAATGGATATAGAGAGGGTATGTTGACCCTCAAATTAATCATGTGATCAATTGAAATAAAAAATGAGCTTCATCAGCGAGTCATCAAATCGCTCGACTACTTTAGTGATGTTACAGAAACACTCAGAGATGGCAATGCTGACAACATATTGAGTGCGAGACTATCAAAGCAAAGAACGTTATAGCCACTTTCACAGCGCTTGCGTTCTATGTCGCAGCTTTTAGTAGAGTGAAGTTATCCATGCACCTCTCCTGAAAGGCTCTATCTCTCTACAACGAGGGTACCAAGATGCCGTGCTCATTTCTTAACAAGGCCAGGATTGCTCCTTCCGCGTAGACGTGGGCGCCCTAGCATTTTTTGAGGTATAATGGCAGGTCATATCAGGGGGCCTGGCATCAAGGGAGATGAGGTAGGATTTAGCATGGTAAGTAACATTACCTATACTTTATCTTTCCTTTACTTTGAACTCAGCATTTTATTTTACTGAAGATAGTACTAAGCATTTTCTTTCAAACCTTCCTCTTTAATTTCCAAACTCCAAACTCCAGTTCGGTTCGTGATTACTGGATATCCGAAAAATAAACTCCTAATATTTGACTGATTAGAATTCATTTTGGCATAAGGCATTAGTTCGCCTTCGAAATTAAGGATTTTGGAAAATAATTGTTTGAAAGATGGAAGAATTCATTACTGGAAATAAAACGACGAAGTGGTTTTAAAATAAAAAAAAATCAAAAAAACCAAAATTATCCACAGACTCGTGGGCAAAAATCTGCACCAAAACCCCTATTCCCGTTCCTAGCACACACTCATACTTGTCTTGAAAAGCATGTATCGAAGACAGGGCAACGTAGGTTATGGACCTTTTTAGATTATACAGTATTATTAAAAAAATAAATTAAAATCGATTGACTGTCTGTCTACCTGTCACACGCACTTTTCTTCAATTCAAACGAAACTTAGTGAACATACGCCATGCATACAGTGAGTGACGTGAATTTACGTGGAGTTCAGAGGGGGCTCCCCATACATTCAGAGGGGAAAGTAATTTTTTTTTCCTAGTGTATCCGTCTGGGGTATCAAACAAACGGTCTGAATTAATACTTTCACAAGCAGATTTTAGTTTTTACGTAAATTGTAAAATGGGTGAGTGTGCGGTGAAAATGTGCAAAATTAAAGTGAGACAGGACTTACTTTCGAGGGAGACGTTGACGTCATAATTAACCAAAATAATTACCATTCGAGTTAAAAACTGAAATTCCCCCTTCTCCCCAGTCCTACCTACCTACTACCTCCCAGTGTGAAGCGTATGAAGTTAACTATTATCAATACAGTTCTTTCCAGATTAAATTATTTGCGTAAATAATTCTTTAAACAAGTCGGGAAACCGGAAGCTGGACGCTTCAGGTACGAAAAGTTTTGTGTATTTCTTAATACGTAGCACGTAATCTATCCATATATTATGTGAGAGTATCCACTTTCGGGTGATATTGACTATGAAGTCTTCAATTTTCAAAGCAGCAACAAATTTGAGGTATTATAACTTTGTTAGTAAGGGTGCGATTTCCACCAAACTTGGTAAGATCATGCTCTATATTATAGCCTATATCACTACAAAATTTCATGGTACTAGGATGAACTTAAGGGGGGTTTCTAACCAATTACAAAAAATTGTAGTAATATACTATTATTAACTTTATTTAAACAGATATCGGCATGGAAGGTATTTCGGAGCCCAGGCACCATATAGCGGCAGCCTCCTGATTTTTTTCAGATTTTTCGGTTTGGTAGTTTCTGAGAATGGCCCCCTTAAAGAAGTGATCACTTTCAACCCCCCACGCTCCCCACCCTTCCAACGAATGTCAAAACTAAGACCGGCTTTGAAAAGTACTAATCGAGGCCTTTAATTTGATGCCCCACATGACTATATTTGATGAAAAAAAATTTCACACGCCCCTTTTGCATGTATGGGGACCCCCCCTTAAATTCGACGTAAAAGGATGTAATTCACTGTATGCGTGAGCGTTCACAGTTCCCACCTTACTACCAAATTTGGTCTCAATCGCTATAACCGTCTCCGAGAAAAATGCGTGTGACGGAGAGACAGACAGACGGACAGTAAACCGATTTTGTGTAAACACAAAACCTTAAAAATAGTGCGCAATTGAATTTTTGACTATGTACACTGGGAACTGTCATGCACGCAAAGTTCCAATGGATGGCATAAAAGGTTTTGTGTAATTCTTTTATAAAACCATTTGAGCGGAAAATTGTCCCCTTAGAACCTAGCATGTATTATATATGTGAAATTATCCACTTTCGCGCGATACCGAGATTCATAGTCTTGAATTTGCACACAAGTGACAACTTTGGCCTATTATAACTTTGCCAGTAATAGTGCGATTTCCACCAACCACTTGGTAGGATCATGCTCTATACTATAGCCAACATGGTTTGTGGTTCTAGGATGAACTTAAGGGTGGTTTTGTAGTGAAATGCTAAAAATTATAGTAATATACTATTATTAATTTTATTTGAACTAATATCGGCATGGAGGGTATCTCGGAGCCTAGGCACCATATAGTGGTAGCTTCTTAATTTTCTTAAAATTTTTCGTTTGAGTAGTTTCTGAGGATGGGTTCGTGAAAAAAATGATCACTTTCGACCCCACTCCACCCCTTTCCATCAAATGTCAAAACTAACACCGGCTTCGGAAAGTATTAACCAACCGATACCTTTCATTTGATACCTCATATAAATTTCTTTGGTAAAAAAAAATGTACACCTCCCTTTTGCATGTAATAAAAATTCCACCTCATCGTGTGTGTGAGCGCTCACAGTTCCCACCTTTCCACAAAATTTGGTGTCAATCATTATAACCGTTTCCGAGAAAAATGCGTGTCACAGACAGACAGGCAAACATGTAATGCAAATCTGATTCAGAATTTTCGAAACGGATTCAACATTTTCTAAACCAACTTTAGACATTTCCAAACTAACTTCAGACTTATCCAAGTCAATTTCAGAATTTTCCACTTCAAATTCAGACTTTTCCAATTCAGTAGATGAAGTCCTGTGGGGAACTGTGTAAAATGGTGCCAGGCTTTCCATAGCTCCGTTCAATTTATTGCCTAATATTACAGGCAAGTGCGTCTAGCTGTCTACAGCAGACAGAATGGTAATATGATGCTAGTTTGTTAGGCAGAGAAAATTATTATATTTTTTTGGGTGACGCTGCGTAGGGTTTATTTTATCCTTTCCTTGTAAAAAAGTATTCACCCCAAACGAGTGCAATTTCGCTATTCCATTAATAGTTGAGTTGCCTACTGGGTATAGTGGTAGCGTATGCTTTCATAACTTGCTGAGTAATTTGAACGGTTCTTTCCGGTAATAACGCCCTATAATATATCAGTCGCAAGGATATTACGTATAAAGCCCTCGAAGGTCCAACCGAGCACCAATGAACAGACTGTTTGTTGGTCATTGTTGGTATGGTACTCTATAACATATCTAGCGACTTTTCATGGTGATGCAGCTGCCATGTATGTAACGTCCACTCTAAATCCAAAAATTGTTTTTTGGAAAGCGGTTGCATTTCGACATTAATAAGTACAACGTACAATTTTGACGGCGCGATTGCTGAGGGGTAGAGCGTCAGTTTCTCAATTTCGCTATTCTAGATTCGAATCCCAGCCGTCATGGGTGGCTGTGTTCGTCTTGTGTTTGTCTCGCTGCTGTAAGCTTATCACTTGCACAGCATTAAGTGTGATCATAGTGCAACTGAAGCACAATCTGACTGTGTGGATGACCCATACTTCACTAAGTCGTGAATAGGAAACACTACTACGTGCAACTTTACAAATGATCTTAAGCAGGATACATTCCCTGACCATGTTCTCTGGTTATACAATTGAATATCTCCTCATATTCAGCGAATATTTTGAAAAGAATATGATAGGGTATGGGGTATAGGGTATGATGTAGTTGTGGTTCTTTCACTCTTTGCTCTTACTCTTGCTCATGACCTCTTAAAAGGCAAAAAAGAATTCCCAATTTAATCTAATAATTTTTCCGCGGCTATGGTATATACTGTGTCCGGATAGCTGAGTGGTTAGAGCACTAGGCTGTCGTACGGAAGGTCGCGGTTCAAATCTCACTGGTGGCAGTGGGATTTGTATCGTAATTTGACGTCGGATACCTGTCGACTCAGCTGTGAATGAGTACCTGAGTCAAATCAAGGTAATAATCTCGGGCGAGCGCAATGCTGACCACATTGCCTCCTACAGTGTACTGTAGTGTACCGTTACGGTTTTGAATGTAGTGCTCTAACTCTCTGTTGAGCCAACGATTATTATTATGGTATATACTTAGTTTTCAAGGCTTTGGGTAAAACAAAACTTTATTAAAGTCGGTTCACTGCCTATCTTTTTTTAGGCTAGGGGAAATTCACGCGGACACATCTGAAATCTAGGACACGCATGCCGGAAAGACTAAAACCTCTCATATTTTCTCCACAATCTCCCCACGGGAGTACCGTTTTGGTATTACTTCGCAGGGCTCTTCAGTTTTTAACTGTTCGTTCTACGTTACCGCTTTGGGTGGTGTTAATTGTAGCTTTCCTTCTATGCCTCCGCTGTGCTCCTGCTTCTTTTTTGCTCCTGGCAAATCCGTTTCACAATTGCAACTACACTGCCCTGATGAACGGAGAAGTAGCAATAATACAGTTAAAAGAAGACTCATCTTTTAATTTTATTATTATCAGGTTGTCCACAAAGTTTTCGCACAAATCAAAGACAGAATTCAGCAGATAAGTTTATAAAAACCTTTAATTATTTAATCTAATATATAATTGCCTCCATTAGATACGACTTCCCTCCATCTATCGGGCAACTTCAAAATCCCCCCTCTATAAAACTCTTCCCCCTTCCCCTCAAAGTACGTGCGAAGTGCACTTTGGAGGTCAGCTTCAGAAGTCATTTTTTTACCATCCAGAAAATGTTGGAGGGACCTGAACAAATGGTAATCAGAAGGAGCAAGGTCGGGACTATACGCAGGATGACTCAAAACTTCCCAGCCAAGCTCACTCAATTTTCGCTGAGTAGTTAAAGATGTATGCGGCCGGGCGTTATCATGATGAAAGACAATATTTCGCCTGTTGACCAATGCTGGTCGTTTCGAACGTAGCTGGGTGTTTAATCTGTCGAGCTGCTCGCAGTACTTATCGGCGGTAATGGTCTCGTTTGGTCCCAAAAGCTCGTAGTGTATGGGGCCACGAACGTCCCACCATATACTGAGCATTCGCTTCTGCTGATGAATAGACGGCTTTGCTACCGATGGACCCGGTTGATCTCGATGAGTGTAGGCTCGTTTCTTCGCTACGTTTTCGTACACAATCCATTTCTCATCGCCAGTTACCAATCGATTCAAAAAAGGGTCGTTTTCGTTCCGTAAAAGGTTAGCGGAGCAAATTCTCACTCTATCGGCCAGATTTCGCTCAGTCAGTTCGTGCGGTACCCACTTTGTGCTCTTCAAAACATATCCAAGACGCGTAATGGCTACTGCTACTCCTGATTTTGATACACCGAGATCCTCTGCAAGCACACGTGTCGAAAGAAAAGGATTCGCTTCCAGTTTGTTGCGCAGGATATCGTCGTCAATCGTATAGGGTCTTCCTGAGCGAGGTTCATCTTCAAGTGTCAGGTCTCCGCTGTAGAATTTTTCGAACCAATCGTAAACTGTCCTGCGCTTTACCTTTCCTTCACCGAATACCTTCGACAAATTTTCAATCGCCTTGGGCACCTTCGTCCCCATTTGAAACTCGTACAAAATGCAATGACGAAAATGTACTTTGTCGAATTCCATGTTTATCCTTGAATATCCTTCACAACACTGATCCTTCAAGGATAATTTACCATGCATTTTATAGTTAGGACTCTGACCTTTCCATTGGGATATCACATGTTGTACCTGCTGTTTTGGTTTGTCTGCTAATTGCTTTTTAATTGTCACATTAATATTTGTGCGAAAACTTTGTGGACAACCTGATACTACTAAACTTCCAAATAGTAATATAGATGGAATCTCAGCTTTTATCTTTCCAAATGTTCAGAAATGTGATGACTGGAAGGAAGTCTTACGTGTTACTTCCCCCTTCCCCCGCGCCCTGAAAACTGCAGAGTGTACAACAAGATTTTTCGGATTGCAGCTAGATACTCTGCAATGTAGATCTCATAGGAGAATTGAAATTTCTTTAATTCTTATTTGTCGAGAACAACCAATAATATTGATACTCCAGGAAAGCTATAAAGACTGATTGCAGCCTCAAAAAATACAACAAGAATATCCTATCACTATGGTGAAATAAAAACCTTTCTGACCTCCGAGAAATGAGTAAAAAAAAACTTGAATATCCACTTCAAGTAAAAATGCTGCCAGCTCTGCAAGGGCTCCTTAAAATCTATAAGAAGGTAATTAAGACTCCCATGAAGGGCCCTTCGTTAAATTTTTGCTAAGTTTCTGTCTAAGGAATACGGAACTGCGTCACCGCGTCAGATAGTGCCTATGCTAAGGACTAGGAGACAGCCGACCAACCTTTCTTTTATTCTCTAGTCGTGGTCGTAAAGACAAAAATTTGTGCGGAGTTTGGGGATTTTGTAGAAAATCTAGGCCGAGGTAAAAGCTACACAGACTCGCTGTTATCCCTTTATTTGCTCTGGGTCTGAAAACACGTTAAGCCCTGTGTGTTGCATTCTCGTCAGTGGTTCTATTGTGTGGCAGCATGTAACTACTAAAAAAGAATATGATACGACAAAGCTCACCAGAGAAAGAGAGTTGCTTATGCCTTACAGAGGCTCTGCATGTTTTATTAGACTTCATCTTCCTCGACTACCATATTAAATACATCATAGAATGCGCACCTAGCTGGGCAGCCTAGCTCTATAGAAAGCAACATCCTAGACTTCCTTAGACACTTGGAAAACGGGGCAACTGCAGTGGACTATACCATAAGAACAGTCTTAGTCAAGGCTTCATCACTAAAATTCCAATTAGGAGGATATACAAGAATAATGAAGTTGTAGAAAGTTTTGACATTGTTGTCTTCACGTTGCCGGCTCACAGCAACACTTTTCACATAGCTTCAAATGAGCAAGCCGACAAACTTAGCAAATTAACACTTTCATGCAAGTTGGATCCTCTGTGAATACCATAAGGAGTGGAATTCTTTTTTACTTTCTTACCGCAGCCAACGTCAGACAGTAAAGGCTGCCTGTCTGTACCATATCGAGGAAGATAAAAACAAGTTGGAATACTGGAAGCTGGACATTTCCGCTATAAAGGTTTTGTTTCATCTTATGTGAGAAATTTCCTATGCACATTTTTCCACGCATACAAAACTAAAAATTCAAAATATTCCCTCATATATACAACTCCGCCGTTTATATGAGCTCACTTTATATGATCATGACGTCATCTGTACACTTCTTAGATTGCGATAGATTCACATGAAATACGCAACTTTGACTTTCTATAATTTTGTTAATAATAGTTGGATTTTTTTCAAAAACACACTTGTGTACTATATCCTTGCTTATCATGGTACCAAATTTTGTACTGCCACGATGAACTTTAGGAGGTTTTCAGGTAAATTTCTAAAATATGGTAATATGCCATTATTAACTTTATTTGACCAGATATCGGAATGGGATGTATTTTGAGGCCTAGATTTCGTACAGCTGCACCACCTTGATTTTTTCAGATTTTTCGGTTGGATAGGTTCTGAGAACGAGATCTGTTACACTTTTCGGGGCACACATTTCGACCCCTCACTCCCCTATATTTCACCCAGTTTCGAAAAGTACTAACCGATTCTTTCGCTTGATACGATAGTAACTATATTCTGTGAAAAAAAAAAAATTTCTCAAACATTTTATTACAAGTTTCCTACAATATGTACTCACTAGGCTTTTAAATAAACAGTTACTAAGGCGTTGAAAACAAATCGAGAAAATGTTGTCATATCCAGGTAACTCATTAAGTTAGAATTACCTTCCTAGTCGTTAGACAAAGGAGGTAATCTTCTAGGCGCAGTTGGCCCAACTCTTCTCCATTGTTTTTATTCCCTTGGTGGTGTGTTCCTGCTGCTAGATTCACGCCGTATACTGATATTTCCGCCAAGAACAAAGCCTGGCTATTAGATCCATCACTGTTCCCATTCTAAGTTTATTTAGTTTCAGGGTTTCTACTCTTTTAATTCTCTGTCCATCCGTTTGGTATGACTATATGGTAATCAGCAAATGTCTACCACTGATGGGTTAGGACTCTGCCCATTGTTTTCACAGCTGCGAATTTGCTGGTTCAGGCTTCAAACTTCTTGTTCTCTAGCTTTTGCCCCGTTTGGTAACGAAGTTGGCTTGTTAAAATTGGATTCGCCACTTTCTTCGGCTATAGGCTTGGTCTGGGAATGTGCATATTATTTAAACATATTTATCCATTAGTACTAGGTGAGCTTTTATAACAAAAATACACAACATTCTCTGCCGATTCCTAGCATTATGCTTCAGCTCCTCTACGGCTTCCCAAGAAGCTTGCACTCTCCCTCCATTATTCGGCACAAAGTAGTTCTAGGAGGACCCTTTCTTTGTAAACAAAATGTCCATTAGTAGCTGGCCCGTAAGCCGCCGAAGTTTTTAATTGATGATATGGGGTAGACATGAGTTGGTGAGAGTTTGGAACGCTCAAGTAAAACTGGCGGTCACTTTGGTTTTGGTTTGCTGTCGGCAAAAAAAATTCTTCCTAAATGTACAAATTGATCGAAACCATCAATAAAGTTGGTTCACTTCTTGATAATCTTATTCTTGAGCGATTGACAATCATCATTTATATTGATAGAGATGAAACAACAGAGGCGACTTAGTTGGCGATAAAACTGGTGGGGAGTTACTCATGATTTTATGGTTGTAGAGACTACCTGTGAGCATTCAGGCGATATTAATGTACACTATCAACTCCTTGGTAGAATTGACAGGCCAAGTGCACTAGCCGCAAATCTTGTTTAATTCGTAGGTAAGCCATGGAAACCTTTAGACAAATGGCAAAAACTTAAAGCTTCTGGCGATGGATTTCTGGAGGACTTCGCCAAGTAATGTAATGCTTTAGTTCGAACAAATGTTGTTTTCTGATAAGTACTGGCACGGATACCTTCGGACAGCTTCTGGCAACATGACTACTTCGAAATCGACAAGGAAGGTATAAAATTCGGTTAATTCTTTTGATGAGGTTCATACATTTCCTTAAAAAAAGCGTCCTTTAATACCTGAAAGATAGTTGTGGTGGGAAAAAATTTAAGCTTTTGCTCTAACAAGGTATTAGCCGTCCATTTGATTGTTGCTGGTTCAAAACTTTACACAACACACCCCTTTGGAAACAAAATGGATAGTGGAAACCTTACGAATACTATCGCAGAATAAATGCTCAGAACATTCCAAACCTTTTCACACACTCGCTCATCTATGATATCTTGCAAAATTTAAAAACTGGCGGATATTTTCAATCTTAGATCTAGCTAGGGAAATAAGTTCCTTTGCAGAGATTACAAAACATTTTCATATAACTCACCTCAAACAAAATCGACCCGACGTAATAATCGCAAGGGTTTAAAATATGGCTCAACGATTATTATGACCTGAAGCAATGTTTCTAGCAAACAGTTCGACTCTATCGTTTTGCAGAGCTCAGCAAATTCCTAGGTTTCGAAAGACACGTTGTTGGATTCTTTAGAGCTGGTTCATTCGCTGAGAAAAGCGCTGTCTGCACTTCATACCCCCAAAAGACAATAAACTGAGTCTGATCTTGTTTCCACTCTCAGGAACTTGGACTGCGGATACTGCCAAAGAATGACGTCTCAAAATAGTCTTTGCAGTCGCCATATGGAGACTTTAATGCCGTCGTTCGCTGAGGAAAACACTTCAAACCCTCAGTATCAATGGGAAGATTATAAGCCGTGTCCGCTTCCTGCCTTAAACCTTTTTTCACACATAACCATTCTCAGAAAGTATGCAGAAAATTTGGAAACAAAGGTTCGTTCTGGACGATTCTCCGCGATAAATAATATCTAACTGGCTTTAGTAGTAAAATTGTGCGGAGTAGGAAATCATCGAAGATCTTGGTGTCATGCAAATGTGCAAGATGAGTCCAGAGCCCGTGTTCACCGATATACGTTTCAATGACGGCGGATTGACTTAGGACCTCATTCCCTCAATTGCCAGGCTCTAAAAAGCAGAACTGTCGACATGTGCTGGAAATGATATACTAGGGGCACACATGGTGGCAATCTACCTTCCTAAAGCCATAGCGATGGAAAGGAAGGAGGATAACATTGGGCTCAAGAACCCTAGACGTAGGTAATTTTGGATACTTTTTTTTCTACTATTATCTTTTATTATTATTAAACCCAATTTACAATATATACGTCTTTCATAGTTCCTGACTGGAGACCTTGTGACTGCCCAAGTTTCTTTGAAAGCCGGTGGGATAACTTAATAGGCAGTCCTGGCATTGGACTACTTCCCAGAAAACGACACCCGCAACCGACGGAATTAGTCGTTAGACTTGTGGTGAAGTCCTACAAGAGGAAGGCGCTACCACTTCCCCCGAGTACCTTAGCAATAAGCTATAAATATACCAACATTCATGACTAGCACCATCCAAGTGGAACTAGACATAAATCTAAAGAATACTCTAATGAACGGCCTGTCCAATCGGCAGCAAGCATCCTCGAGAAACTTATGGTAGAAGTGTTTCTTTTCACGGACCTTCATTTGGACATCGTCATTTCAAAATCAAGTATCTCGTTTGGTGAAACGCGTACTTGGCTTTATGACCCCGAGGGCTGCATATGCCGCTTTGTGGATTATGTTTTTAACTTGATTTCACAATTCTTCTGCATTCGTAGTGGTTGGTATAGTCATGAAATCGCCATCAATTATCGTGAGGCGGGCCAGTGTGTTTCTTACGATGTCTTATCGGCGGCTTGATTTGCAAGGCAGCAATCAACGGCGGACATCGAGGTGCGATGGTCTCATAGAGAACGTATTCGTTTTCGATGTCCTGGCCACAGCACTCTGCCCTCAGCCGAAACTGAGGGGTTTCGGGACGAGAAACCAGGGCTGCCTATTCGGTCGGGTCGACTGACAGACATCAAAACGTACGCGAAGTTTAGGCTTTTTCGTGCCGTCTGGCTCCAGGAAAAAGATTTCTAACTGTCTAAGGACGCCGTGTTTCTAACTGTCTAAGGAAGCCGTGTTGGGCTTGCCACCGACGAGGACCTTATAGGGATCCTCATATGGTGGCTGCAGTGGCCTCCGAGTCCGAGTCGCATAAGTCCTGCAGACTTCAACCTTCCTAGGGATGTGGACCGCTCTCTTATAGAGAACCAGGTCGCCGTTGAGTCGAAGGTTCTCCCTGTACACTAGCTCACCAGGACTCTCAGCAAACTCTTCGCGGATGGCTGTACGGAGATCAAGCAGAACGAAAGGCAGACCTGGCGCCCGTACGGCTCGTCACACTGCAAAATGGCTGCTTTCAGCGTCTGATGCCAACGTTCTCGTATCCCATTGGATTGCGGATCCGAGCTATGAGAAGAGAGTAGATTCGAATTGCATTCCTGGTCTGTGGTGATTTCGGCGGGATCACCAAAGGGCGGAATCCACTCTCGACAGAGTCTCTCAGTGCATGACTGTGCTCTAGTGTTGCCTCGGGCCACCGCGTAAACCGATTAATGATCTTGAGGCAATATTTTTTGCGATGAAAGTCTTGCAAAGGGCCTACAATGTCGAGCTGTATGGTGTGGAAGCGTTTTGTTAACTTAGAGAATACACCTAATTCCTTCTTAGCATGTCTAGTGACCTTCCACTTTTGGCATGGATTTCATGGCCAGCTAAAAATATTTGCTGGAGACTAGTCGGTTCGTTGTCTTAATGCCGCGGTGCGGAAGATCGTGCGAAACACTTCCTTACGGAAAGTGGTCGAAATATAAGGCCTGGTTGGTCGAAGATGGGGAACCCCTTGAACTTGTATTTGGAATCCGACCACAGCTTCTGAAGAACTGTGCTATCCTTCTGTGACACATCGATAGTCGAAAAATTGACTGCGGATGGGATGCTGTCTTCACCGGACACATGTTGAATGTCCGATGTGTGGCAAAAGTTAGAGGCTTATGGTCCGTGAACACAGTAAATGGTTTGCCTTCAAGGGAAAAATGGAATTACTTGGTGTTCAGATATGCGGTTAGTAATTCACGATCATAGGTGCTGTAATTCCTTCGAGCGAAATTCACTTGCTTTGAGAAAAAAAACCCAAAGGTTGCCAGCTTTGGTTCACCGTCTGGTGAAGAGACATGGACGTACACTGCTAGGGGTGCGTCTTCCTGAGGCAATGACAAAATTTCAGCGTCTACCAGTTTTTGCCTGGTTGTTTCAAACGCTTGGGCGGTTTCTGGAGACCACACAACCTTCTACAATTTATTGGTGTTAGGACGAGACAGGATGGCGGGATGTAAAGCCGGATGGTGAGCGACTTTAGATGCGATACAACGGTAGAAGTTTATCATACCCACGAACCTTCGAAGGTCTTTAATTGTCTTTCGCAGCGGAAAGCTCACAATCGCTTGCAACTTTCTTGGGTCGGGTTGTATGCCATCAGGAGCGATGGAATAGCCTAGAAATTAGACATTGAAAAATGCACTCGAGATATGCCAAATGGTCGGACTTCATAGAAGTTGCGCCCAGAATGTCATGTAAGTACACGAAACAGAAGTCGAAGTTGATTTGCATCGTTCACAAACCAAAAGTCATCCATATGAACTCGAAAAGCCTGAAAGGTGTCCAAATTGCTATCTTTTGAATATCTTCGGGAGATACAGGCAATTGACGGTAAGCCTTGGCTTGCTAAGTAATGCGCAAAGTCTTGGATGAGTCAAACGGGATACCGGTCCGGAAACGTCTAGGCATTCAGGCGTCTATTATCTCCACTAGGTTGACACTCGTGTTGGACTTGAGGATAAGATGCAATGGAGATGACCAATTTCTGTTGCAACGTCTGCATATATCTTGTTTGAAAAGTTGTTTAAACTCTTTCATAGCTTTTGGGGTGGTAAAGAATGCGTCTTCGAGAAGATTGGAGAGTGGTGTAGTGTTGATGTGATGCTGAAGATCATGCTCAACTGGCGGAGTTATACTACATTCGGTAGAAATGATGCGATATTTTTGCTAAAGTGCGCGAATGCGTTGGTCGGCAAAGTCCTCAAAAGTGATGGAAAAAGTGATGTTTGCGCAGTTTTAATTTTCCCTGATCATCTATGAGGGATTGTGGGGTCTGTCAGAAACCTAATCGGTATATTTTGGATTGGCGAGAAAAGCACATGGGCTAGTACAATATATTTAATGGTCTGATCCGCAAACCAACAATGGTACCAGCACACGCCCATTTCTCGAGCAACATTTTTCACAAATAGCGAAGTTCATAGCCATTTTTAGCGCGTTCGGGTTCTATGTCCAGCTTGTAGGGCGCAAATATCTATGCGTATTTTGCGAAGGATTTCTTCGTCTTTCCAGTGAGGATGCCCATATTTAGTGTACTGATACTTATTTGTTTTGCTTAGACTAATTTACTTATGTCCTGACGCCATCTATGCGTCAAGAGCCCTTGCCTATTTCTCGACAAGAACGAGGCCCTTCCTGCTGCGTCAACTGAGGTGAATGCTCTCGCATTTCTCTGAGGCTTCAGATATCTCAACAAGATCTTTTTTGTTTTTAACGACATTTAATGCGTTTATTTGATCGACCTGTCGCGGAATCTGTCACCAAGAGAGATCAGGTAGGATTTAGCATGCTGATGTAACGCTAACTATACTTTATTTTCCTCTTTCCCTGATCTGAACATATAGTATGTTGGAAGACTACAAGAACTTTGATGACTTGCAGGTCCACAGCAGAAAAGAAAAATAGGGATGCACCTTGAAAGTACTACGTTAGATATATACTGCAATAGTAAGGCCAAAGATTATCTAAGGAGCGATAATCTGAGCAGATAGAACCTGACTCAGCATAACAACCCGGGAGTTACAAAAACTTCAAAGACTCGCTTGTGTATGTATCACAGGGATAATGAGGACATGTCATTGGTCAAAGAGGGACGTACTTTGAACCAATGGGTAAACGCACTAGTATATTTCAGGCGGAAATATACGCCCCAGGTAGATTTACTTTGCAATTATAAGGGGCAGAATATTGCTATTCTGAATGAGAGCCTAGGCAGGTCCAACCAGGTGAATTATAAGCTGGTATAGGAATACTTTAATAGTCTGAATATTTTGGACTCGCACGGTATCTCTAGATAGCCTGGGTTCCAGGGCAAATTGGGGAGAAGGCAATGAGTTAGAGGTTGAGCTGCCCAGGAAAGGGCAGGGGTGCCGTTATACGGGCCATATCCCTTCTGTGGAATCGGTACGGCTCAAGGAACTATACTATAGCAATGGAACAGTCCAGGGTGCCTATTGGGGGTAAGACAGCAAGTGCTCGAAGGGTTGTTTAAACCTCACTAAGAAAAGCTTTAGGATTGTAATAGGAATGCTCACTAGCCATTGTAGGCTAAATTGTGGCAAGCTAGGGAGATCTGCGGGAACTGTCTGGCATTTGTGCTAAGTAGCTTAATTCATTTAGGAGCATACTTAATACCAGATACCAGGCTGCAATACATGGAATTCAGGAACATTTTAAAATTCTTGTCGGCTTCAGGCTTGATCGATATGGTATAGTTAATAGGTATATTGAAACCATTCAAAGTAGGTAAAAACCATCCTCTTCAAGTCCACCCAACTACTGGCCTATACTGACGATATCAACATCATGGGAAGAACAACCCGAGATATACAGTCTACCGTCATCCAGATCGAGCAGGCGGCGCGAGATCATGGGCTGCACATTAATGAAGGCAAGACGAGGTACATGGTGGCAACGTCAGCGCCAAAACCAAAAGAACGAACAACATCTTTGAAACCGTTGAAAATTTCTCCAATCTACGGTCGAAAATCACAACCGATAACAGCTATGACGATGAAATCCGCGCACGGTTGTTGTCAGCCAACAGAGCCTATTTCAGCTTACAAAAACTGTTCCTCTCGAAACGTCTCACCATAGGGTCAAAACTCTTACTGTACAAGACAATGATCTTGCCAGTCCTCATGTATTCCTCGGAGACTTGGGTTCTAATCAAGAAAAATTCCGAACCCTTGGCTGCGTTCGAGAGAAAAATCCTCCGAAGTTTTGGCCCCCTACATGAGGATGGACGATCCCGTAGCCTACATAACGACGAAATCTATGAGCGATACCATGACCATCTGGTTCAACAGGTTACGGTGGGTGGGTCGCTTAATCTGTATGGATGAGGATGATCCCACCCGGAAAGTCTATAAAGGCAATATCTATGGTAGAAAAAGAAGACGAGGAAGACCCTGCCTGAGATGGAGCGATGGCCTAGGGCAGGACGCGAGGCAGCTTTTAGGGATATCAAATTGGTGGACCTCGTCGCAAAACTGGGAAATTTGGAGTTCCTTATTAAGACAGGCCTAGACCGGATACCGGTTGTTGCACCGTTGATAATGATGATGATGATTCAAAGCACAATAATTCTTCTAGGCGCAGTACTACTTTCCTTAACACTGTTACTATTAACTCAAATTACTTGGCTAGATAGGTGATAATATCGTGCTCCCTTACGAGGCAATAAACCTTGGTCAAATGGCAATGGATTCAGAAAAAGGGGAAGCAAATTTATATTAAAGACAAATTGTGGAAAATCCACTAGTTCGGAAGTGCAATCGGCGTCGCTACTTTTTTTTTACTATAAACTTAGGGTGAAGTAAAAAAGATTTTTGGAATCAATATCTAGTATATAAATTCAACACTGTTTTCCTAGCCTTTTAGGTCATTTCCCGTCGAATTTGTTCAGACCAATCTTGATTAGGGAATTATACTCAGCACGGATGGCATAACCATACAACGATGGCGCTTCTTTCACCTTCCTTCACCTTTCTTCTTTTACCGATTATCTCTATTTCAGCCCCTATGGGATTAGCGTTGAGAAGCTAATGACTGCTGATTATTTATAATAATATTAGACTTTTTCGGTTTTAATTCAGATTTTATTTTACCGCTGGATGTTTAGTAATTTCGTTTTATAACTAGGACTCCAACTCATTCCAGACGGTTCCACTTCCGGATGAAAGAATAAAACAAAAAATGTTTTAACGATAGCTCCGGTGTTTAAATAAAAATTCTTCTATTATGTCTGTTTTGTTCTCTGAAATTCCGAAAACAGCTAAGTTTCCCACCTCTGAAGCGTTTAAAATTTCCCGCGGTGGTGCATCCATCCAGCACAATTCCACATTCGAAACAATCTGCGTTGACATCATGCTCTGCTAGCATGCTCTGTTCCGAATAATTCACTTTCTGAACATTCCGTCACACAGTCCGCAAAGAATTTCTCATGATGTCATTGAAATTTTAAGTACGGTCGAAATTCGGTGCGTGGAATTTTTCATTTGCAGTTTTTGTTGAGTTCGAAACGTCCGTGAAGGTAAAGCAGCCGAAGTTGTCTGGAACAGATCCAGCGGGGATTCAGGAAAAGCGATTTTCGCAAGTCCACCAGAACCCGAGAGTGGAATGAACGTCGTGGTGGTCGCGGTGGTGTGAGTGGAGTCCGACGTGTCTGCACATCGCGCTAACTGACAATTGTTGGGCAGTGTGAGTGTTGATCCAAAGACGTTCCCGTTGTCCGTGGCCACGGAGTGCGAATTTATCGCGGCGTCGGGGAGGGCCACACACGATATTCCATCATCGTTTTTCGCACGACAGATCCAGTCCGTTCAGTCATCGTCGCGGCTGTGTCGTCTCATTAAAACCGTCGTCACCTCATCAGCGGAAGTGATTAGGATTCGGGTGAGCGCGTTGTCAGCGGACGGAACTTTGGGGAAACCCTTGCACCTGCTTCGTGTCGTCGCGAGGACGTGTGAAGTTTTTGTTTTCGGGCGAAAATGGCAAACAGCGGGAGCAGTGATGTGGAGGCCCTACGGGCGGAAATCGAGCGTCTGACGCGCGAACTAGATCAGGCCAGCAGCGAGAAGATTCAGTCGGCTCAGTATGGGCTCGTCCTGCTCGAGGAGAAGGGGGCCCTCCAACACAAGTGTGAGGACCTGGAGACACTCTACGAGAATACCAAGCACGAGCTGGACATCACACAGGAGGTAGGTGAAGTCACGGGCCACCGCGCTGCTGGTGACCTCAGCGAACATCTGTTAAGTCATCACCGTGTTCCACCTGAATTAGAGGCCCCTTGTGTAATCGGGGCGATCAGCTGACTGCGCCCAATTGGCGGGTAAAAGGACGGGGCACTAGCGTGACTGCTTTTCGAATGCCTGAGCTAATTTGCAAATTTGGGGAGCCGGTAGCAACAGGAGCTAATTGTTGGGGGTGCCAGGCTGTGACCTCATCGGCCAACGAGAAGTTGCTGGCGATGAGCAGTCCAATTAGCAAGACTCGAGGACTCAGACGTTTACCTTCGCATTCTCCCCGAATTTCTCCGATTCCCTCGATTAGTGTCAATGCGATTCACTGCCTCCTCCTCCAATGCAAATTCCGGCATTCAACAGCAAATTTTCGGCTAATTTCTCAAATATTGGTTGCACAATTTCACATGAGTTTTTGCTAGTTGCCCCCAGCGCATAAAAACGCAGCTATACATTCCCCGAAAGCGCAACTGACGAATTCGAAAGCGAATTGTGGTCACCTCCTCGGCAGTGGTTGCAGTTGTGAGCGACCTGCTCAGGTGCAAATGCCTACTCGGCGGTGAATCATCAATGTTGGCACCGTTCGAACCCCATTCGTTCACGTTTATGGCTTGCTCGGCCCATTTGCTTGATAGTCGAGTCGCGCACACTTGCCGCCGAGCTGCAGATTAAATTTTTCCATTATAATTTTATTTGAAATTGAACGGCGGCGGTCACATTTGGAAGTTTCGTGTTTTGATCGGAGGCTTTTGTTTTGAACATGTCTCGATCTGGTTGCGTGGTTTTGGGAAAGCTTGAAACCAAGTAAATGTTCGGAGATTCATTTGTGAATTCCAAATTGAAAGTGCATAATGGGAAGACGCAATTGTATTTAAATGCTCTTGGCTAGATGGTGAATGCATTGTCCGTTTTCACTGTCAAATCCCACGAACAACGTGTCGACGACCAATTAAATTTCAGGCAAATGATAAATAAATTGAGTGCTCCTTCCTGCATTTGTGATCCTCCAAGGACAAAAATTTAATAGTGAAATGTTGGAGGGAACAGGAAGTTGAGTTCAATTTGTTCGAAAGGAATCCGAGCACAATGTTGCCTCATTGAGCGCGTTTCAAGGCTTTTGTGTCTATCGCCCTAAAAGTCTTCCTTCTATTGCCAAGGTGCCGCAAGACAGCTATTTGTTCCGTTGTCATACTCAATGAAAACCATGTCAAAATTGACTCGTGCAAATCGTAGCACATTCCTTTCACTAAATTACAATCACTTTCCATTTCAGCAAATTTTCCTACTTTCATACTGCATTTTCCTGCTCATTCTAGGTAACCAGGTGTAGCTGATGACTTAGATCGCTCTAGTTAAGTTTTTTTATGCAGTGCAGCGGTCACAAATATTTACTTGTTTTTTGCTTTATATAGTGTACTAGCTGCGGAAGTTTTTCACGTTCAGTCAGTTGAATCTAACGCATGAAAAATATTAAAATAGGACAATCAATAATTCATAAGCCAGAGCTAATTAGGTATTGCGTTCGATAGGGGGAAGAGCAAATGGAGCAGATTTCGGAAAGAGAGTGTGAAGAATGAAGCAACGGTTGACAATAATATCAGCAAATATAATTGAAAAGTTGCTGTGCGCGAAGAAATCTGTGATGCCTTCAGGATATGTATGTGGGATTGTTCTGGATGAAAAAAAAGTTGGCTGTGTGAACTCTAATATCTCACTATCCCTATAATAGACGCCCTACGCAAGGCAAACTGGTTGTCAACAAAGTTGCAGTTTCTTTGTCACATACCATGCAACCTAATTAACAATCTCATGTGCCTGTGAGCTAGGACTTTAGAAGACACTCACTCTGACTTGGGAGCCAGTTTCTGATAGACTTCCCACTGCAAGGTTTCGGTTCATTTCGAGCCCCACAGTATACAGTGCAATGCACCAACGAAGACTCGATATAGCGGAGAAGAATGGTTTCTACGAGCAACTGGACGCAATTCAGGGCAGACTTCCTAAAGGTAACATTGTGACCGTGATGGGAGATCTGAATTCCAAGACGGGGTCTTACAGCGCCTTTCTTGGTCATGTGATAGGGGAGCACGGTCTTGGCGACCGTAACGATAATGGTCGTCGGTTTATGGATGTAGCTTCCAAAGCCTCGTCAATGGTGGTGGCATATTGTTAAAACAGAGGTTGTCATAAGGTCAGTTGAGTTCCAATGACCGATAAAACATATGAGTAATCAGATTGTCTACTCGGAGTAGATTTAGAGGTTACCTTATGGATGTGTGTAATGCAGGATCCACATCTTCGCCAAATTTCAATAATCCCATGCAAAGGTGTTGATTGGGTGTTTGGCTTGATTAGCATAGGTTTGCAAGCACTTGCTATCAATCCGATCGAGTGATCCTTTTTGGATAAAAAGGATATTTTCTTGCTTGTTCAGAAAACGCTAATGCGCTTGCATACGTGGATGACGGTGTTTAGTCCGCCAAACGTTTGTGGAGCTGTGAAGTTTACGGCAAGCGCCGATAATTGGAGCCGGCATAACAAAAGAAGCGCTGTCATCCGCCTCGGATTGGATCACGATCTAACTGTCGATTTTCTTAGCATGTGTGTTGCGTTCGCTACCTCTCGCATGATTGGGGAGTTGCGACCACCCAAGTTCAACATAGACCACTTTTAGGATCCAGCTGTTGCTCGACAGCGCGAAAGCCATCTTGTTGATCAGACGATAGATAGAGAAAGTAAGCCACCTGAGAATACTGAATGCTCTTTTCTCGGTTGGTATGCAGATAATGGGCCACGTCCCAAAGGGGTCGTCATAAGTTCTGTCTGACTGCAGTATCGTGGAAGCGGATCGATGAATGGAATGGATTGAAGGCTCCATTGAGAGCTGCGATTGATGGCGGGTGTGACATGCTCGAGCTCCGATACCTTACGAAATCTCGGGAAGTTCAATAAAGGGAAATTTGCTATTGCATTGTAGAGGCAAGCGCAAGACGCCGCAGAATGCAATGATTACAGAAGTGTATATCGCAACACGCTAGAACTTGCATGTGGTCGCACATTTTTCGATGGTCCTGTGAAGTCGTTAACGGCCGACTTCTAATACATAATGCCGAGTAGCTGAACAGACAGAAGGAGCACTTCCGCACAGTTCTTCGTTGTATCGAATGCGGTGAGGTTCCGCATTTTCTTGATAAAATAGCTAATCACCGTAACCTGTGGATACGGAATATTCCTCTAATAAGAAGAGAAATTATCTCTTCCATCAAAGCACTCAAACAAAGCGAAGCCGCTGGGCTTGAAGGTATCCCTGAAGAGTAATTTATCTGCTGCATTCACTCATACGAAAATTTTTGGGATCCGAGACCTTCTCAAGAGAGTGGAAGAAGGGAATTATCGTTAAAATTTCAAAAAGGTGCACCCGTTTTGAATGTGACAATTGAAAGGTGTATGCACGTTCTCTGCCGTCGCAAAAATAATAGTCAAAATAATCTTGGAACGCCTTAGAGAAAATCTCGAAACTTGACCGACAGAAATAGGCTGGTTTCCTTTTCTGGATCCGCCTGCATTCACCACATCAACATCCCAAGGAGTTTAAATCTTTGCTTCACCTGCCCTTCGTCGTTAAAGCTTAAAGAGGGAATGTATCCGACGTACTCTATTCAGGAGGGACATTCCGGATAAACTAATAGCTATTATCAGAGCGATATATGATGCCACAAAATGTCTCTGTTTCTCAGACGAAATCGGGGTCGAAATTGGAGGCCGCCAGAGTTATATATTGTCACCGATATTGTTTCTTCTTGTTATCGATGACGTTCTTCATGCTGCCTTGTCGGGAGGACGTGGAGGTTCAATAGACGGTGACATCTTTTCTCAAACACCTCGACTACGCAAACGACATCTGCTTGTTCTCTTACAGGGTCATGAACTTTGGCTAGTTCGATCAGATTGTATATCTAGGAAGCGTAGTATGTGCGGTGGCGTCATACTGGATCTCGCTCGACGCGATCTGAAAGTAGCACATGGAGAGTGATCCCCACTGTCACTCTAAAGCTCCAAGCCTTCGTGAACACTTGTCTGTGACATATCACTGAAATACGCTGGCTGATACATTTCACCCATGGGCGATGTGGCTGGCAGGCGGAACTGGTAGTGGATGGATACAACATGCATAAAGCAGGGGCGACAATTCCCTTGCTGACTACGCCATGCAAGAGCAAGGCCCCCAAGAGCAGTTGTCGCAGAGCACTAGATGAGGTGTACGAGCGTCGCAGGAAATCCTGGGTGGAGGTGAAGCGAACGATATATATATGGACAAGATAATCTGGTTGTTAACCAAGTTGCAATTTATTTGACACCAACCATGCAACTTCTTTTAATATTCTAAAGAATAGATATCGTAAGACGAGCGATTGTTATTATTGCTTTAACGTACTGAAGTTGCAAATCACGCCACAGACAGTGTAATTTGCTTACCAATTCGAGGTTCCACCCACAAAAATTGAAAGTTTTTGATATTCTGGGAACCTCGTTGCTACAATTTGAGCGAGTAACCGCAACTTTCCCAAAAACATGTATTTTCGTTCCAACTTGCAACTTGGTTCGCAACCTAGTTAATTACAGTAAGTATGCCTACGAAGTTTTTGCATATTTTCCCGCTTTTCGATAGTATAAAGTTTGCATAATGGTTGTTTGGTTCTAACATGAAGCCTTTGGCGTGTCTAGTGGGGTTTAGTCTATCTCACTTATCTTTATGGGAAGCTATTGATTCTCGACATAACAGAAACCGTTTCTGCTAAGGCATCCGGGATTTCATTTCCCTTTACGCCACAGTCACCAGGTCGTCCGATCGTATTCTGTATTCTTGGACGACTTTTGAAGAGATAAAAGGACTACTAAATGTGCTTAAAGCTGACACATCAGATTGCGATGCGTCAGTCCTGCATGCTTGTCAATCACTCAGGTTATCGTTTTTAGGATCGCACGTACTCCAGCCTAAAAAAAGGTAGTATATTGTCCCAAAGAAAATACTGACTTCACTCTTTTATGTAAGATCCTAATATTCTCTGCATGAGGTCAATTTTATATTTACTATGAAACGGATGTATGGGGAACCGCGAAATAGATGGCATTATAATAGCTGGGATTAATTCTTGCATTATCTCTTCCAATGCTCTGTGCCCTTTACGTCGGCTATTTTCTTGTAGGTCTAAACGAATGAGTCTATGAGTAGCTCTCATTTTAGCGCTCTGAGATGTCCCAAGGCTGCAAATTGAGTAGCGAATCAAGATTTGCATGGGATGTGATAATCATGTCGTTTAATGCCCATAAAAATTGAACGGTTCTCCCCGTCAACTTTTCTTCTTTGTGTAAATAATCCAATCGTAAGTTTTTTGAATTTATACTATGAGTATATTTTTATGTCAGCCAAAAATATGAAACCCACTGTTATCTTTGTATTATAGCTTTGGGGCGAAGATCCCCGCTAGATAATGGACACAGGATTGTTTCATCAACTGTTAACAAATTCAATGTCTAAACCTAAGCTTAGGGTCTTCTGTCTGCTTCTCCTTATAAAAGATCTTTCGTCCTGTTTCTCTGAGAATGTGCCTCAATCACAGAGAGTGTTGTCCATCCGTTCACGCTTTTAGCTCTTCTTTTTTTGGGGAAGGCTTTGACAGAGAGATAGAGGTAGTTCGTTCATCGCTGCAAACCGGCCTCTGCTTATGTGAACTCCTATCTTTCACAAATCCGTTATGGACAAGCCCGCTGTAGGCCATGATCATTTTTCACTTTCAAAAAATAGTGTTTTACAGTTTCTTGATATACTTGAATTTCAATTCCAGGAACAATTATATTAAGGTATAGAGACTGCCCTTGAGTACCCTCGCTTTTAATATATACTGATTTTCATGAATTTTACTCTCTTCAACGTTCAAGATCTATGCCCCGATTCTGTTCACCAAACATACTGGAATGTCCAGTGTCTTCCTTTAATGTCTTAGTATCTAACATACTTTGTCTGGCCCAGTCCGGTATTCACGGTAAATTTATCGCTGGAATTGTCTTTTGGAGTCATTTTACTGTAATATTATCAGTGATTCCAAATGGAGGAGCTCATTATGAAAATCGTAATTATTCAACCTTGATTTTTGGGTCCGACTCCAGGATTTTATTTTCACAGACACTCCTGCAGAATGGTAATTCATTTTTCCCATATTTGAACATCCTTATAGGAAAACCCCGATGGTGGCTAGAAACGAAGTTGCTGCCTATGGATACATTACTTTCTCTCCCGCTTTCGTGTTAGTTTTCCTATGGGAGCAACCATTCACATTCCTCTCGTTGATATCTTTACCTTTTAGTAAATCCGTCCTAATCCTCATTAAAAGCGTAGAGATTGCAACCAGAGCGGATATAATCATGGTTACGATCTTGTTTCCTTGCATCCAACATCAACAACTGGTAGAGATGAAGGAGAGGAGTTTGACAAGGAAGATATATCCTGTATTCTCCGCTTATTATCGACCGAAGTTTTCTTCTAGCGTGTCTACCCCTCTACTTTTCTGGAAGATTTAGGTAGTAATGTCTCAGACCAGCCATTTCGTTTCCGTTTTTTTTCCTTCGGGGGAATTGCTGAATTCGCTTTTCTAAAAGTTGAGATCATTTTTTTCCACAGATTTCTTCGTTGAGAGCATGAATTTGGTACCTCCTCCAATATTCGCCTGTTCGCCGCGATTTGATTGTTAAATGTTGTGGGTGGTTCCGAAGGTTGAACTTTCCTACCATTTGGAGAAAACTTATCTATAGATTTCATATTCATGTTTTGAACACTGCACTACTACACGTCAATTTGGTCTCAAGTAACGAAGGTGTAGAATCTCAGTATTGCATTAAAGTGGATAGTATGAATAATACTAATTGTGAAAAAAACAAGATCGTACATAACTGAAAGGCCAAGCTTGCACTTCCCGTATTGTTTTTAAGGTTCTATGTAAAACCTTATTCAAATCGATTCACTGTCGGTTTGTCTGTCACACGCACTTTTTTCCAAAACGGCTAAACCGATCCGAACGAAATTTGGTGAACAGATGGGAACTATGAAATCCCACGCATACAGCGAGTGACATTAATTTACGTGGAGTTTAAAGGGGGGCTCCCCATACATGCGAAAGGAGGATTTAAAAAAATATACACCGGATATAGTCGTGTAGGGTATCAAATGAAAGGTCTCGATTATTAATACTACTAGTGCGAAACTGACATTAGTTTTGGCGTTAATTGCAAAATGCGTCAGTAAGAAGTCAAAATGGGAAAATTCGGGAGTACCTAATTTTATTTTTGCATTGATTTCTTTTAAATTTATTAATTATGAAGGGTGAATCTTGTTTTTTATGACTTTAATTTACATAGTTTAATTAAAATATTGATTTGTGGTGTCAATGATATGAATTTTATTCATTTTAAATACGCATTTAAAGTGAGACAGGACTCTTTTTCGGAAACTATCCAACCCAAAAATCCGAAAAAATCAGGAAAGTGCGATGAAATCTAGGCCTCAAAATATGTCCCATTCCGATATCTGCTCAAATAAACTTACTAACAGTATATTACCAATTTTTATAAATTTACTGAAAACCCCCTTAAATTTATTTATTTATTTATTTAATGAGGACAATACATAGAAAGCAAATTTCTTATTACATATTGTCCTCAGAGGGAGGAGCAAGTAAATGGCATATTTTACGCTTAAAGCTAGAGAGCTGTAGGGCATTGTAGGACCGGCAAAACCTCGGGATCGGAGATCATCCTAGGACTACCCAATTTCGCACATTTTGCCAAATTTTATGAAAATCTCGCCATTAATGCCAAAGTTATAGCAGTTCAAACTTTGCAATTTGGCGCTAATTTACTGCTTCTAAAGCCATGCAAAATAAATGTTGACGTCATAATTAACAAGAATAATTGACATTCGAATGAAATATTAAAGTTCCATTCATGAAGAATCTACTTCTTCCAATTTGCTAATAATATTAAACTCAGAGTGTGAAGCGTATGCGGTTGACTATTATCAATGCAGGGCTTTCCAACAAATGATTTATTTAAATCGCTTTCTAAAAAATAGAGGGCAATGGAATTTTTAGCTATGTGACATGGAGCTGTCATGCACACGTCGCCCCTCACATCTTCTTTTTCTTCAGCCTTTGTCCCGTTCACAAGCGGGGTCGGCTCGTCGTGATCGGTATTACCATTTGGCTCCATCGAATGCCTGATCTGGGTGCAATCTCGAGGCTTTTAAATCCCCATCCAGCGTATCAAGCCACCGTTGTTTCAGCGGGCCTTTTGGTCGCTTACCATTGACTTCGATGTTCAGACCAATATTGGCAAGTGAATTCTCGTTAGCGTCAATTACGTGACCATACCATCGAAAACGTATCACTCCAAGTTTTTCCATGATCGGTGCAACCCCATATCAAACGCGGATATCCTAATTTCGGATGTGATCAAAACGTATCCGCCACTGGTCCACCGCAATATCTTCGTCTCCATTTTCGCAAGACGCTGTTTATTGTTCATTGGGCAGACGGACGACATTGCGATAAATTTTAGATTTGAGACGTTCGCTGATACGTCGGTCACAAAAACACCAGCGGTGGAATGCCACTTCATTCAGGTTGCGTTAATGCGTGAAGAAATTTTATTACGCAGTTCTCTGTTGGCTGATAGCATTGACCCGGGATATTTAAATCGCTCAGTTCTGGGCAGGTTACTGCCATCGACTTAAATATCTCATGGATTTAAATATCTTGAGTCAATACTATCAGCCAATGGAGAACCCCGTTATGCTCCTCACATAGAGAAACACAAAACCTTTTATACCTGAAGCGTCAAGCTTCCGGTTTCTCGACCTAAAAATAATAATGATTGGCGCAACAATCGAATTATCTTGAAGTGTGTTAGAGCACTTCATTCAAGACAGTAACGGTACACTACAGTACACTGTAGGAGACAATGTGGTCAACATTACGCTCGTCCGAGATTATTACCCTGATTTGACTCAGGTACTAATTTACAGCTGAGGCGACTGGTATTCGACGTCAAATCACGATATAAAACCCACTGCCACCAGTGAGATTAGAACCGCGACCTTCTCTACGACAGCCTTGTGCTCTAACCATTTAGCTATCCCGATTTTTTTTGTATTAATAAATGTCATCCTTCCATCTACCTACATAAAACTTCCTTACATAGAATGCTGTTTCTTCTGTCTTACATATTTAATAATAATATATACAATATCAAAGAAAGCTGCTGAAAAGACTTGTCCCATTTGATGTCTATTTGCAGTTAAATTCAAATGTACATACAGATATGTGTTATATGCGGTGTTTCCATCGGTAGCCTCGTTTTAGGTGTAGATTATATAGATGCATACACATATATTCAATTCCGATTGATTTCTTGCACTAACGCATGTTTGTTATTGCGTTCAGCACCTGAACCTTGTAAAATCACAACAATTTTTTGGTTTACTGGCGACAACCTAGCCGTGATTTTGCGAATGTGTCCATACCGATACACTTGTTTCCAATGAGAATCCACTACTCTGTGCAAATTTTACCATTTCCGGTCAAATTTCTCGCTAAAAGAAAACATTGCTTAATCAAGTAGCGAATGGGAATGCCATTTCCATAATGGGAATGCCCTAAAGAGATGCAATAGAAAATCCAATTACATTTTTCCATAAACCTCTTGATAGAGGTTTATAGTCTCCTAATCCGTCACTTTATGATTTAGGATTCAATATTGTAATTAAGGGAGCACTTTCGAACTTTACTTTTCGGAACCTGGTAGAGCAATTGAATCCAACGCACAAGTTCTTCTGGCATTAAGTGTTGTCGTAGAGTATACCAGATGAGTTCGTGTGGCTCACTGCCAAACGCTTTCTCCAGATCCTGAAATGCAATGTACAGAGGGCGATGCTTCTCACGGTGTTTCTCCATGAATAACCGCGCAACCTGGATTGTGTCACTAGTTCTGCAGTTCTTGACACACCCGGCTTAATTCACGATTATTTGAACGGTTTGGCAAATGCTGTTGTCAAGAATGTGAGGTCCTGTTGCTTTCCACGATTTCATTTGTTTTATTGTTTCCTCGATGCCAACGCACACAAACAATTTTGTTCCGTAAATGGCAAGAGCGGTACTTAGTTCACCGATCGATTAGCCGTGACGGATAGATTGTGGGAATATTTCGAGCAGATTTCAGCGGAAGAATTTTTTCATCCTCCAATTCCACGAGTACTGCCGACATTTGGGACAGCTCCATCAGTCAGCGCGACTAAAGTCGGGGAAACAATAAAATGAATGAGATTCTGAAAAGAACAGTCGATGGGAAACGACCAAAAGGCGTGAGTGCTTCGCGATTTCATCTGGATCAAGTCTTCCATCTATCATTCAACCCCGCTTCTGAAGGGGAAAAGGTTGAAGAAAAAGAAAAATATGATATAGCTTGTAGAGCTTACTTCGGAAACATGTCGTAGCCTCTCACAAGAACTTAGGGAAAATACGGAAAGAAAATACAATATAAGTCTTTCAAAACAATTGTATGTCATCCTTAAACAAAACTTACAGAGGAAGGATTGCCGAAGGTATGCGGGTTCTTATGTATTATTATAAAATTCATTTACAAATCCTCTTGTATCTGAAGTGCCGACCTTCGTTCTGGAAAGTCTTTTTCGTTTGGTTTCTCCCTTTATCTAGAAATGAATATGCCCCAACTAGATTGGTAAAACATCTTCATTTCCTCGGAGACGATATCATCTTCCATAATAATCCGTTTCTTAGTCGGAGACGATTCTTTGATGCCTGAAATACTTAATTTTATCAAGAAATTCGCTGTTCCAAAACCGCATTTATTTTTACCAGCTAACTAAACGAAATTATCTAGATTATCCACCAGCGTCAGCTCTTATTAGAAATGGAGTTAGTCTTATCTGGCTAATTTTTATTCATCCCGAAATTCCTAATTAGTTCGTATGTCGTAAATGATCTGAGCTCAGGAAAAACCATCCGGATCCAAACCATTTTGCCGTATCACATTCTACCATCGGAATCCGTTTCCTGGTAAAAAGAACCATTGCCTCATTAGCTATGTGCAGTTGAAAGGTTATGCACAATTCATTTGAAAAGGAGAATTTGCGAGGGAGGTATAAACTAGACATTGTTCTTGTGGGTTACGTTTGAAGAATTAATAAATGTCATTTTGTTTCTATGGATTTAGATGATTCGTGTTAATTTCAAGGAATAGCGCGAATATGGGGCAGGGGACGCTGTGTGGTAAGAAGTATAGAAG